>NC_088201.1:120335587-120500588 GCF_037126465.1 Ornithodoros turicata | reverse complement strand
CCGGTAGTTGGTTCGCTGGAACCAAATCGCCAAGTAATCAATCAGCTGAGGACGCTTTGCTGTGTTCCCAGCGCGACGTAGACGAAATTGCAAAAAACGGGCACACCACCCTGCCGGTAGTTGGGTCGCTGGACCCATATCACGATGTAATCAGTCAGCTCAGGAGACTTTGTTGTGTTCCCAGCGCGACGTAGACGAAATTGCCAAAAACGGGCACATCAGCCCTTCAAAGTGCACCCTGCGGGTAGTTGGTTCGCTGGAACCATATCGCCAAGTAATCAATTAGCTGAGGACGCTTTGCTCTGTTCCCAGCGCGACGTAAACGAAATTGCAAAAAACGGGCACACCACCCTGCCGGTAGTTGTGTCGCTGGACCCATATCACGATGTAATCAGTCAGCTCAGGAGACTTTGTTGTGTTCCCAGCGCGACGTAGACGAAATTGCCAAAAACGGGCACATCAGCCCTTCAAAGTGCACCCTGTGGGTAGTTGGTTCGCTGGAACCATATCGCCAAGTAATCAATTAGCTGAGGACGCTTTGCTCTGTTCCCAGCGCGACGTAGACGAAATTGCAAAAAACGGGCACACCACCCTGCCGGTAGTTGTGGACCCATATCACGATGTAATCAGTCAGCTCAGGAGACTTTGTTGTGTTCCCAGCGCGACGTAAACGAAATTGCCAAAAACGGGCACATCAGCCCTTCAAAGTGCACCCTGCGGGTAGTTGGTTCGCTGGAACCATATCGCCAAGTAATCAATTAGCTGAGGACGCTTTGCTCTGTTCCCAGCGCGACGTAGACGAAATTGCAAAAAACGGGCACACCACCCTGCCGGTAGTTGGGTCGCTGGACCCATATCACGATGTAATCAGTCAGCTCAGGATACTTTGTTGTGTTCGCAGCGCGACGTAGACGAAATTGCCAAAAACGGGCACATCAGCCCTTCATAGTGCACCCTGCCGGTAGTTGGTTCGCTGGAACCATATCGCTAAGTAATCAATCAGCTGAGGACGCTTTGCTCTGTCCCCAGCGCGACGTAGACGAAATTGCAAAAAACGGGCACACCACCCTGCCGGTAGTTGGGTCCCTGGACCCATATCACGATGTAATCAGTCAGCTCAGGAGACATTGTTGTGTTCCCAGCGCGACGTAGACGAAATTGCCAAAAACGGGCACATCAGCCCTTCAAAGTGCACCCTGCCGGTAGTTGCGTCGCTGGACCCATATCACGATGTAATCAGTCAGCTCAGGAGACTTTGCTGTGTTCCCAGCGCGACGTAGACGAAATTGCAAAAAACGGTCACACCAACCTGCCGGTAGTTGGGTCGCTGGACCCATATCACGATGTAATCAGTCAGCTCAGGAGACTTTGTTGTGTTCCCAGCGTGACGTAGACGAGATTGCCAAAAACGAGCACATCAGCCCTTCAAAGTGCACCCTGCCGGTAGTTGGTTCGCTGGAACCAAATCGCCAAGTAATCAATCAGCTGAGGACGCTTTGCTGTGTTCCCAGCGCGACGTAGACGAAATTGCAAAAAACGGGCACACCACCCTGCCGGTAGTTGGGTCGCTGGACCCATATCACGATGTAATCAGTCAGCTCAGGAGACTTTGTTGTGTTCCCAGCGCGACGTAGACGAAATTGCCAAAAACGGGCACATCAGCCCTTCAAAGTGCACCCTGCCGGTAGTTGCGTCGCTGGACCCATATCACGATGTAATCAGTCAGCTCAGGAGACTTTGCTGTGTTCCCAGCGCGACGTAGACGAAATTGCAAAAAACGGTCACACCAACCTGCCGGTAGTTGGGTCGCTGGACCCATATCACGATGTAATCAGTCAGCTCAGGAGACTTTGTTGTGTTCCCAGCGTGACGTAGACGAGATTGCCAAAAACGAGCACATCAGCCCTTCAAAGTGCACCCTGCCGGTAGTTGGTTCGCTGGAACCAAATCGCCAAGTAATCAATCAGCTGAGGACGCTTTGCTGTGTTCCCAGCGCGACGTAGACGAAATTGCCAAAAACGGGCACATCAGCCCTTCAAAGTGCACCCTGCGGGTAGTTGGTTCGCTGGAACCGTTTCGCCAAGTAATCAATCAGCTGAGGACGCTTTGCTGTGTTCCCAGCGCGACGTAGACGAAATTGCAAAAAACGGGCACACCACCCTGCCGGTAGTTGGGTCGCTGGACCCATATCACGATGTAATCAGTCAGCTCAGGAGACTTTGTTGTGTTCCCAGCGTGACGTAGACGAGATTGCCAAAAACGAGCACATCAGCCCTTCAAAGTGCACCCTGCCGGTAGTTGGTTCGCTGGAACCAAATCGCAAAGTAATCAATCAGCTGAGGACGCTTTGCTGTGTTCCCAGCGCGACGTAGACGAAATTGCAAAAAACGGGCACACCACCCTGCCGGTAGTTGGGTCGCTGGACCCATATCACGATGTAATCAGTCAGCTCATGAGACTTTGTTGTGTTCGCAGCGCGACGTAGACGAAATTGCCAAAAACGGGCACATCAGCCCTTCAAAGTGCACCCTGCGGGTAGTTGGTTCGCTGGAACCATATCGCCAAGTAATCAATTAGCTGAGGACGCTTTGCTCTGTTCCCAGCGCGACGTAGACGAAATTGCAAAAAACGGGCACACCACCCTGCCGGTAGTTGGGTCGCTGGACCCATATCACGATGTAATCAGTCAGCTCAGGAGACTTTGTTGTGTTCCCAGCGCGACGTAGACGGTATTGCTAAAAACGTGCACATCAGCCCTTCAAAGTACACCCTGCGGGTAGTTGGTTCGATGGAACCATACCGCCAAGTAATCAATCAGCTGAGGACGCTTTGCTCTGTTCCCAGCGCGACGTAGACGAAATTGCAAAAAACTGGCAAACCACCCTGCCGGTAGTTGCGTCGCTGGACCCATATCACGATGTAATCAGTCAGCTCAGGAGACTTTGCTGTGTTCCCAGCGCGACGTAGACGAAATTGCAAAAAACGGTCACACCAACCTGCCGGTAGTTGGGTCGCAGGACCCATATCACGATGTAATCAGTCAGCTCAGGAGACTTTGTTGTGTTCCCAGCGCGACGTAGACGAAATTGCCAAAAACGGGCACATCAGCCCTTCAAAGTGCACCCTGCGGGTAGTTGGTTCGCTGGAACCATATCGCCAAGTAATCAATTAGCTGAGGACGCTTTGCTCTGTTCCCAGCGCGACGTGGACGAAATTGCAAAAAACGGGCACACCACCCTGCCGGTAGTTGGGTCGCTGGACCCATATCACGATGTAATCAGTCAGCTCAGGATACTTTGTTGTGTTCGCAGCGCGACGTAGACGAAATTGCCAAAAACGGGCACATCAGCCCTTCATAGTGCACCCTGCCGGTAGTTGGTTCGCTGGAACCATATCGCTAAGTAATCAATCAGCTGAGGACGCTTTGCTCTGTCCCCAGCGCGACGTAGACGAAATTGCAAAAAACGGGCACACCACCCTGCCGGTAGTTGGGTCCCTGGACCCATATCACGATGTAATCAGTCAGCTCAGGAGACATTGTTGTGTTCCCAGCGCGACGTAGACGAAATTGCCAAAAACGGGCACATCAGCCCTTCAAAGTGCACCCTGCCGGTAGTTGCGTCGCTGGACCCATATCACGATGTAATCAGTCAGCTCAGGAGACTTTGCTGTGTTCCCAGCGCGACGTAGACGAAATTGCAAAAAACGGTCACACCAACCTGCCGGTAGTTGGGTCGCTGGACCCATATCACGATGTAATCAGTCAGCTCAGGAGACTTTGTTGTGTTCCCAGCGTGACGTAGACGAGATTGCCAAAAACGAGCACATCAGCCCTTCAAAGTGCACCCTGCCGGTAGTTGGTTCGCTGGAACCAAATCGCCAAGTAATCAATCAGCTGAGGACGCTTTGCTGTGTTCCCAGCGCGACGTAGACGAAATTGCAAAAAACGGGCACACCACCCTGCCGGTAGTTGGGTCGCTGGACCCATATCACGATGTAATCAGTCAGCTCAGGAGACTTTGTTGTGTTCCCAGCGCGACGTAGACGAAATTGCCAAAAACGGGCACATCAGCCCTTCAAAGTGCACCCTGCCGGTAGTTGCGTCGCTGGACCCATATCACGATGTAATCAGTCAGCTCAGGAGACTTTGCTGTGTTCCCAGCGCGACGTAGACGAAATTGCAAAAAACGGTCACACCAACCTGCCGGTAGTTGGGTCGCTGGACCCATATCACGATGTAATCAGTCAGCTCAGGAGACTTTGTTGTGTTCCCAGCGTGACGTAGACGAGATTGCCAAAAACGAGCACATCAGCCCTTCAAAGTGCACCCTGCCGGTAGTTGGTTCGCTGGAACCAAATCGCCAAGTAATCAATCAGCTGAGGACGCTTTGCTGTGTTCCCAGCGCGACGTAGACGAAATTGCCAAAAACGGGCACATCAGCCCTTCAAAGTGCACCCTGCGGGTAGTTGGTTCGCTGGAACCATTTCGCCAAGTAATCAATCAGCTGAGGACGCTTTGCTGTGTTCCCAGCGCGACGTAGACGAAATTGCAAAAAACGGGCACACCACCCTGCCGGTAGTTGGGTCGCTGGACCCATATCACGATGTAATCAGTCAGCTCAGGAGACTTTGTTGTGTTCCCAGCGTGACGTAGACGAGATTGCCAAAAACGAGCACATCAGCCCTTCAAAGTGCACCCTGCCGGTAGTTGGTTCGCTGGAACCAAATCGCAAAGTAATCAATCAGCTGAGGACGCTTTGCTGTGTTCCCAGCGCGACGTAGACGAAATTGCAAAAAACGGGCACACCACCCTGCCGGTAGTTGGGTCGCTGGACCCATATCACGATGTAATCAGTCAGCTCATGAGACTTTGTTGTGTTCGCAGCGCGACGTAGACGAAATTGCCAAAAACGGGCACATCAGCCCTTCAAAGTGCACCCTGCGGGTAGTTGGTTCGCTGGAACCATATCGCCAAGTAATCAATTAGCTGAGGACGCTTTGCTCTGTTCCCAGCGCGACGTAGACGAAATTGCAAAAAACGGGCACACCACCCTGCCGGTAGTTGGGTCGCTGGACCCATATCACGATGTAATCAGTCAGCTCAGGAGACTTTGTTGTGTTCCCAGCGCGACGTAGACGGTATTGCTAAAAACGTGCACATCAGCCCTTCAAAGTACACCCTGCGGGTAGTTGGTTCGATGGAACCATACCGCCAAGTAATCAATCAGCTGAGGACGCTTTGCTCTGTTCCCAGCGCGACGTAGACGAAATTGCAAAAAACGGGCAAACCACCCTGCCGGTAGTTGCGTCGCTGGACCCATATCACGATGTAATCAGTCAGCTCAGGAGACTTTGCTGTGTTCCCAGCGCGACGTAGACGAAATTGCAAAAAACGGGCACACCACCCTGCCGGTAGTTGGGTCGCTGGACCCATATCACGATGTAATCAGTCAGCTCAGGAGACTTTGTTGTGTTCCCAGCGCGACGTAGACGAAATTGCCAAAAACGGGCACATCAGCCCTTCAAAGTGCACCCTGCCGGTAGTTGGTTCGCTGGAACCATATCGCCAAGTAATCAATCAGCTGAGGACGCTTTGCTGTGTTCCCAGCGCGACGTAGACGAAATTGCAAAAAACGGGCACACCACCCTGCCGGTAGTTGGGTCGCTGGACCCATATCACGATGTAATCAGTCAGCTCAGGAGACTTTGTTGTGTTCCCAGCGTGACGTAGACGAAATTGCCAAAAACGGGCACATCTGCCCTTCAAAGTGCACCCTGCCGGTAGTTGGTTCGCTGGAACCATATCGCCAAGTAATCAATCAGCTGAGGACGCTTTGCTGTGTTCCCAGCGCGACGTAGACGAAATTGCAAAAAACGGGCACACCACCCTGCCGGTAGTTGGGTAGCTGGACCCATATCACGATGTAATCAGTCAGCTCAGGAGACTTTGTTGTGTTCCCAGCGTGACGTAGACGAAATTGCCAAAAACGGGCACATCAGCCCTTCAAAGTGCACCCTGCCGGTAGTTGGTTCGCTGGAACCATATCGCCAAGTAATCAATCAGCTGAGGACGCTTTGCTGTGTTCCCAGCGCGACGTAGACGAAATTGCAAAAAACGGGCACACCAACCTGCCAAGACTCGCCAGTGATGACTCTTACTCGTCCGTACCAGCTTTGCTTGCCTTTATTTCAGATATCTCAAGATGTCTGTGCGTTTATTCATTGATCAATTTTCGCCTTAATCTTGGTAAGGACAGTTTTATTCTCTAGAAGTGTGACCGCGGCGATCAGAAGCGAGAACCAATAATTCACACGCCACTAGCATGTCAGGCTCTCGTACCATCGCAGCATTCCATTTCTGGAGGTCCCGCCCTCCTAGGTTCGTAGTGGCTAACATTTTCTCTTTTTTCCAGAAAGAGGCATACACTCTACATCTAGCGTGTGTTCTTGCCACGTGTTCCATCAAAGAACGGCCAAACTACGCCCCCATTTCGCGTGGGATTTCCGATAACGCGCGGCCAATGGTCCACGAGGAATAAAATTACACTATCTTTTCGAAATCGACCGGAACAGACGTGACCGTCCTTTCAAAGGATCCGAGAGGTCGCACAGTATATCGTAGAAATGCACGCGCGAGGTTAAGGAGGAGGAATATACAGTAATGGAATGTTTTACTCACATAGATGCGAATATGCAAGAATGACGACGATCACTGTGAGGGCAATCATGTTCTTGGACCCGCAGTTCTAAATGAATGTACGGTGTGCGTCGACCAAGGAAGTTTTATGCGCAAGAATGGTTTCAAGACAAGTCTCTCAAGCAAAATAACGAGCAATTCTTACGCAACAGGATATTTCCTTCCTAACAGCTGTATTAGTGAGACGACTCATTAGTGCTCTTATCTGACATTAAGAACGTCTATGTAGAGCACCACGCCACCGTTTGCAGATGACGAGGAGAGCTGCTGTCAGCTTAGGATTTAATTAGCGATGACGGATTGGTGTTCACAAAATGTGGGTTACGGACTAACCTTTCGTGAAATGGCAAGACGTGGAACGCTTTCCCGGTAGAACTATTCTTCGAAGCAGGATTTTCGGGGCAGCATTCTTTGAGCAATGTACGCCAAACATGCGTATGTGACTTGAATGTCATCGGTAGACTCATTTTTATTTTCGGCATATATTTTGGGGATTTATTTAATTGAATGAAATCGGCGCTTCGCGGTGATGTTTCTGGCTTGGGCATGGTTTTACCTGCAGTTATCAGCGAATATAAATCGCAACGTAATTTCTAAACTGTGCGCCTCAAAAATAGCTGGTCTGTTTATTCTAATTAATCAAGTTCTATAGCTGTTGAAAGAACACAACGGAAACGTTTACTCACTTTAGTCTGTACGACGTCTTTACGAGGTCGCATGGCTTTGCGATTCGGTGTGCTCTGATATGCGCACCTCACTTCTTTTGCCGCCACATTAATGCTCCTGTTACTAATGTTCCCTAATGACATACCTTTAATTTCCGTTGCCTGTTCCTGGAAGAACTCAGAAGCAAAATATTGATTTAAAACAAGGTACAAACACATTTCATTAAACACCGAGGCGCAATAAATAGGTGCTACAAAAAGCCCCACATTTTGGTAGCACACCCATAGTACTTTTCGAGTGACATGCAAAAAATGTGCGAACGAAAGTCGAGGATTGAAGGCTAAGGGGTAACATGTCCGATCGCTCCTTCACGGAAGTTTTCGCAGTATTCGCGGCTACTCGTCTCGTCAGCACCCTCGTCTGCTATGCTCAGCTGCTACGCGGGAAGGCGGCCTTTCAGTGAAAATTGCGTTGATGCCACTTGACAGAGAAACAATAAAAATTTTAAGATGTCACCGTCTGACATGGAATGACACGATGTAAAGAACCCCAGGAAACATGAAAGGCACTAACAGGATAAAAATCTAGTGTATCCTGACCAAATTAATTTTAATGTATTGCGCCTATAGGGATTTCGTCTGTTTTTCCACGAGGCCCAGGTTTAGACAATCATTTTTCGACAAAGAAATTGCAATTTTGTAAATGTCATCTCCTATGTTGGCTGAGTACGTCCTGTAGGCCACATGCCAGCCGCAGCAGGACTTGTGTTATCCCTGATGCACCAAGGGCTTCCGAAGGTGCGACCCAGACGAGGATCCATTCCTACTACCCGTATTATCGCAATACGCATGCGGTCATACTATACGGCCAGTCGGAAGGTGTTCGAACGGCGAAGGGGCACTCTCTGTTGATCTCCAAAGGCTTTGTGGCGGCCCGTGGCCTTACGCTAGGACGGTGCCGGCATCCACCCCCGGCATGATTCCCCCACAAGTGTCATGGTGGATGCTTGCTGCTGTTGGCGCAGTGCTTATATCCACCGTTTGGAGACCGCTCGCATTTTCTCGCGCAAACTCATGCCAGCGGAGGCTCGCTAGAGTACTTTTGGCCGTGAGCTCCTCGCCATTTTCCTTGCCATCAAACACTTCCGGCATTTTCTCGAGGGGCGTACGTTCACAGTGTACACTGACCGCTGACGTACGCCTTGTCGTCATCGGGATGGATCGGGTTATTCCCCTCGCGAAATTCGGCAACTGTCCTTCATCTCAGAGTTCAGGAATGACATCCAGCATGTGAGCGGTGCCAAAAATCCCGTGGCAGTGGCATACCGGCCAGCCGGATCCATTCTGTTTCTGAACCTATCCTTACTCCACCATCCTTTCCTTGGACGCCTTGGCCGAAGCTCAGTCGACTGATGAGGAACTAGCATCCCTTCGCAACTATCTTACGTCTGCTTTAAAAATCGAAGATGTCTTACTGCCGGCGCCACAACATCAGTTGCCTGTGACATGTCTCACGGTCGCCCACGTCCTTTCGTCCCCTATTCCTGAACCTCAACTTCTTATCCTACCGTGCTGTCCGGTAGAACACAGAAGATTATCGGGGCACGGTACGTCTGGCCTAAAATAAACTCTAACATCGAGCACTGGGTGTGCGGTTGTCAACAGTGCCAGCGCAACAAGACCCAGAAGCGTACACGCCTGGCCCCTTCGAGTTTTCTACAACCTGCTTCGACCACATCCACATCTTATAGGGCCTTTGCGGCTTTCTCAAGGGTACAAGTAACTTCTTACCATCGTCGACCGTTATACCTGCTGGACAGAAGCCGTCCTCCTTCCAGATTCGATAGCGTTAGCTGTGGTTCTTGCTCTCGTCGGCACCTGGATTTCTCGTTTCGGCGTATCGTCGATCATTCCGGCCGACGGCTGTTCGAATCCGCTCTGTTCACTGCCGTTACCAACATCTTCGGTGCTAAGCGAATTCGGACCATCTTGTACCACCTCGCGTCTAACAGTCTTGTAGAAACACAGCACCGTCACCTCAAGCAAGCCCTCCGCACGGTTCACCGTAAACGTTTCGTGATTTTTTAAGAGGATGAATGGGGAGCTTCATTGCCAGGATCCCCGTGCTTTTCACATCTCTCAGATGTCTACATATTCCACCTATTCTAAACTATAGTTCGGAATTTGAGTTTTATAGCAATTAGGTTACGCGTTTGCATATTTTAAAAAAATGATGTTACGTTACACAGAGGGAAAATTATATCTGCAGCACTTGCACATGCGGTCTAACTAGTAGTGGATGTATATTGCGCCATCTGTGTCGTAACTAAGGTGCAACATCACATTCACATCAAACTTTTAATGACACTGCTCTCCGCACGTCGTTTGTGATACATTTCTTTACAGCACACATCTCGGTCCCTGAAAATGTTTAAATTATTTGGAGAAAATTCATTTGCTCCTGATGTTGAGCCGTCCTCGGTAGCTCAGTCAGGAGCTTAACGACGACGAAGCGGAACGAAGGTTCGTTCGTCTCATGTCGGAAAAAGCTGGAAATCTAACGGCTTTAATCGGCCGGGTATCTCTTCCTTCTGCCCATGTCCCTGGTACTGAAGTTGCCACTGCTGCCGCTGTTGCAAGTATGCGTCCCGAGGACTCTGAGTACAAGATTTTGCTGCCTGGTTTCCCCGCTGGGTTAACCCTCGCTAACGTCGCTGTGCTGCATGCTGACATACGTGGAAGGCCTTACAACAAGGATGATTTCAAGCTGGCACTTCGAGATCGAATAAGTTTCTCATCTGTTGTTGGATTCGGTCAATATCGTTTCAACCATGTATGGCTGATAGAGTTTCGTGAGGCCGCACTGCGTGACACATTCCTGAATCACGGCGACCTGATCGTAAAAGGCAGACGGCGTGTAGTGTCATCCACAGCAGCATCAGAACTCGAGTTGCGTATCCTATGGGTGCCAACGACTGTGACTGACGCAGCGCTTTCTGTGGCCCTCCGCCCACTTGGTAGCATTGTGAAGATAGAGCGTGAGAAGTGGGACGATCCGGACTTGGTGCACATAGATTCTCTAGTTCGCATTGTGCGAATCCGAGTTGAAGATTGGCTGACTCCTGCAGACATGCCGCATCTAATCACAGTGCCTGGAATCCAGCTCCTTGTGCAGTGCAAAGGCAGGCCTCCCTTGTGTCTGCGTTGTAAACAGGTAGGCCACATTCGTCGTGAATGTGCAGTCCCGAGGTGCGACTCTTGCCGGCGCTTTGGAGACAGCTCTGATGTTTGCCCACGGACGTACACTCTTAAACCCGTACCTTTTATTGTAACTTTTAGAAACATGTAACTTCTGTATAGACGTAGATTTCGAGATTTCTTATAGGTTACACCACTGTAACGTATATTTAGAGGTTAAAAGCGACCAAAGTCATGTCTTTACAACACGAATAGAAGTTACATCTCGGAAAAAACAAAAACATAAACTTATAAATGTACCCTCTACTCTGACACTGTAACTTCTAAGCGAAATCTCCAACGATAATCTCTTTGTTAGTTTCTTATCGTTTGTTTTCCTTTTGTTTTTCAGCATAATGCCGCGTTTCAGCCTCCCATTCGAGACGACAGTTGCGAATCTACGCTGTTATTTTTTATCTGTTTCAGCGTCACCTATACGTCAACTACATGTTATCAATGCTGTATGAACACAGATTATAAGTTCGCAGTCTGAAATACAGATAGTATGTTTCTTTTTAAAGGGTGGAAAACAATTGTCAATGCAGCAACCACCAAGATTTCCGATTTCGCTGCGTAGCCGAGCCTGGTCTAGGTCTATCCACACTGAGAGCGGTTTCCTTGAAACGCTTAACGCTCGTCGTCCGTCCGTTAACAAGTGTAATCTGTTTTAATCAGTGGTTTTCCTCGCGTTTATCATAGTATCGTCAGGAACACCGGAAAAGCTAGATGTCGCTAGCAAACAAGTATATTTTCGGTGTTCTGAGGGGAAAGTGTAGTGAGTGCGAAGATTGCAAAGAATATATAACCGAAAACGAACGTCACCACCGCAGCCCTAATTTACACACTTCATACACTGGGTAAGTGTACATTTTGTGCTAGGTACGTGCGTTATTTTGATAGCAAGAGCTCTTAGCGCATGTTTGTTGTGATTATGGCAAGCGTTTTGCGGCCCTGCATATGAACGCCACTTACGCTTGCTGCTTTTCTGCTCTTACTTGGTCGCCAAGTCAATACACCGGCGTGCATTTTGCGAGCTGCGGATATATGCATCGAGATATATAATTCGCAGCTTCCTACTTGTTGTATTCTTACGATATTCTAAGACTCAATCGCGGAGTGAACGCCTTCCCGCATTTATGCTGATTTGTACCTTGTGCTTTGTACGGATTTGAATGGTTCCGTAAATGTTACTCTCATTGCCCAAACTTTTGTTCCCAGGATCCCACATGCAGGTTCACATACCGTCACCAGCGCAATGCAGTACCTCACAAACTCGTCCCAGAGCGCCTCCAACGCTGATAACGCAGTAATGTAGTGTCTCCTGCGTTACTGTACACTCATATTCCTCAAGGTTGTGTGCGTTTTATGTAATACTGTATTGCCATTTGCGCTCGCCTCTGCAACACGAATGTGGAATAAATTTTTTTCTGCTGCAATTCTCCATTTCGTTGGGTGTGTTCAGCTTAGCAAACATAGGTCAGTTGTTTTGACTCGCTAGCTTCCTCGCACTTTTATGCATTGCTTCTCACTTAGAAGATAGTTCTTTTTTCCACATACATGGTAAAGCGACCATGGTTTCTCCTCACATCAGAATCGCAATTGTGCACAATGTGTCACCTCTCGACAGACTTCTGTTTTTGTAATATACATATGTTCAAGATCTCCTTTTCTGCTGGTTCATTTTGGTACCTTGGTGTGTTCTGTAAATGTCTGTCGATATCCCACGCACAGGGTGTTTGTTTTTATTCGCATCACACCAGCGCTCATTCGACAGGTGGGTTATGTTAATTTTCGCAAATTAACCCATCCGTAGTTACAAACATTTCCGACATTTCCTGACGCATGTGTTTGTAACTACGGATCGACTAATTAGCAAAAATTCACATACCCCCACCTGCCAAATGAGCGCTACTCTGTTGCGAATAAAAATGAACATCCTGTATAAAAAGCCGCACGTTGGCGTAACCTTTACGGGCAGGTGCTGGATTGAAGGCCGTAACCTCTAATTAGTGGGTTTCCTTGTAACTTTTATAAAAGGGGTCGCTCAGAGGGTACCTGGTAGCTTCTGAAATAGAGGGTAAAATATTGCGATTTTTTACCCTTTACTAAAGGGTACGGAGTTAAGAGTGTATGCTGCGGCAGTCGAACGAGCTGTCATTGCTGTAAACGCTGATGCCATGGACCTGGAGGCCGATCTCGAGGATGCAGAGAAGTCAATGGAAGAGCGCCATGCCGCGCCAGTCCAAGATTGGAGTGCTGACGCGGCAATCACGCCAGTGCCAGTAGCGGGCGTTTCTGCGGGAGATCCCGCTTGTCCCCTCGACGTCCCACTTTCCCCGCCAGACGATACATCTGGTGCTTCTGCAACTGCCACATCTACGGATACTTCAGCGAGCCCTCCTGCCGTGTTCGAGGTTGCGCAGTCCAGAGGTGGTGGCTCTGACGCGTCGGCCCCAGTCTACCATGATGATACGGAATGGAGTGCAGAGGACTCGGCAGCTGAAACCGTTTATTCAGAAAAAGGCACTAATTCTGCCCCATCTCGGAAGCGAAAGGAGCCTGCTACGATGGTGCGCAGCAGATCGCGCTCTAACAGCAGGAAGAAGGATTCGCTGTCCAGGGCGTCATCGGCTGGAGTGTGCTCGTCGCCCTCTGGGACGGCGTGGTCGCGTGCGCGGCAAGATGGGACACACTCAATAGTGGAAGGTCTAAAGGTTGCCACCATCAACGTTCGAGGGCTCTCTCGTCGGGAAAGTGTGTCACTGTTTTACGTTTTGTTAGATGTCAGTCCTATGATGTTGTGGCCTTACAGGAGAGAAAGATTTCCTCTCAGGAGCGGCTTCGCGTAGTTGCCAGTGTATTCGAGGGGGCGTACAGAGTTTACTCTAGCCTTTCGGTAGGTAGCTCCGGCGGATGTATTATTTTGGTGCGGGCATCTCTACCAGGCTATACCTTTCGAACGTTGTAGCAGCGGACGAATCAACGCTGGCGGTAGATGCCACTTTAATGGACCAGCGCGTTCGGTTTATCAATGTGTACGCTCCTACCGCAGAACCTGAGAGGACGTCTTTGTTTGAAAGACTGCGCACTCTGTTGGATACTCCAGGGTATCTAGTTGTACTAGGTGATTTTAACTGTGCTCCAGTTGTGCATGATGGTTCATCTCGATATGCAGCGAGCGCACTTACATTGTCTGCGGTAACCGAGGCGGCAGGTTGTCTTGATGTCAGTCGTTATGCAGATGCTCCACAACTTCCTTTTACCAGGGAGCAAGGAGCGTCGCACTCATCCCTAGACCGCATATATACGAATTACCCTTTTCGCGCTCCAGCTATATTTCGCATTCTACCCGTTCACTTTTCGGACCACCTCTGTGTTTCAATCAAGTTTCCGGAACCTAGTAGGGCCCCTCGTCTGACTTCGTACATTCTGTGGAAGCTGAATAACTCTCTTTTGTCCTAGAAAAGTCTGGTTGGCAAAATAAAGGATATGCTGACGTTAGCACGCAAGCGGACTGATGCCGTAGTTGCATGGGAAGAATTCAAGTGCGAGCTGAAGTGGGAGACTATTGGTGTCGGTGTAACTATTGCCCATGAAGCTCGACAGCACTTGCGTGCTTTGGAGGCGGACCTTTATCACCTCTTACAGCTGGGTAGTTTCATTTATAATCGAATGATGCCCGCCGGTCACATTTTTTATTTCTCTAAAAAAAAAATATATGTCATTTCACCCACAAAGAGATGCAAAAGGTGCCTGACCGCAAGGTCTCTGCGATATTTTCTTCTCCGTCTACGGCGCTTCGAAGCAACCGGCGCGATTTCGCGGCTTAAATTTTTTCCAACTTTGTGACCCTGTATCTCTTGAACGACATGTCCCATTTGAACGATTTTTTTTGCTGAGAGAGTGGATGGTGCACGTTCCACCGTGGGCTATTAAATTAATATGGTCAAGAAAAAAGTATACGAAAAAAATCCCGAAAATGCAACAGAGAACCGTTTTACCGCACGTTTGGAAGGCCATGACCACA
Source organism: Ornithodoros turicata (assembly GCF_037126465.1). Lineage (NCBI taxonomy): Eukaryota > Metazoa > Arthropoda > Arachnida > Ixodida > Argasidae > Ornithodoros > Ornithodoros turicata. The sequence goes on along the minus strand of NC_088201.1, from coordinate 120,485,962 downwards.
GCGCGGGATCTCTGACTGTGATGTTCTTTGCACGAGCAGAAAGATCGTTCTTTGCTCTTTCGTTTGACGTCAAACACATTGCTTTATCTTCAGCCATTATCCCGTAACAACGCCGTGGACACGGAAGGGTAGGGGGAAATTCTCATTTTCGCGGCAGTTTTTACCCAAAAAGGACATCTTGAAATTTTCCAATATTTCGTAGTAACATAGCTGAGACATAGCTCTTTCACGATATGCAATAAAATGTTTGCTTATTTTGGTCCCAGAGGGCGCGCAATTTTTTTTTCGCACCATTGGGCAGAGCTCGCAGGGGTCAGATAGACGTACAAAGAGTGGACTTCCACCCCACCCCCTGATTTTTTTTTTTTTTTTTGCTTTCGGTGAGGGTGCCGTCATGCCGAAGGCCGACTATAGTAATATGCACAGACCACTGTAACGTCCGCAGACAAGCAAAAGTTCGTTGCTTAGGCTTTCCCACCCGGTTAATCCCTTCAAGGTTACGTGCTTGAAGGAAATCGGACATGGGAACATGACATTTGTAAATACTGCGGCTTTGCCGAACCGAAGCGCGAGACGTCTATTCTCTTGTAATTTTGTTTTGTTATTTGCTGGATTCTTCTACGGGTGCCTCAGTGGGCTCACACCAATATCTTGCTCTGATATGCTCCTGTTCACAGTCTGCACAATTTCGGTGGGGTCAGTGAAGTCAGCGTCATCAGGGCTTGAAACCGGAGGATCTTGTTCACCTGAAGGCCCTGCCTCAGCAACCTGCAGTCGAAACGTGTTGTAGCAGTTCACACATATTTCGTCGGTGTCGTGGACATGAACTGCCTCGGAGGTGCTCAAGATGGTATTCAAAAGCGGTGATCCTATCAACGATACCGGCCTGAAGTTCTTGTTCCAGGGTATTTTTTTCTTTTGGCGTTGAGTTTAGCCCGTGCAGTATAGTCGACTTCTGGTGTGGCTATGGCTGGCCATGGGGAGCGCAGAAGTACACGCTACGCGGACGACAAAACGAAATCCAAACGTAGCATCGAGGAAAGCATGGCCCTTGTCTTAAAATGTGGACGGCGGCGGGACCCCGTAGACGCCTAAAGACCATCTTTTCCCACGCAGCGCCCCGACTTGCTCACCCATTGGAAGGCTAACTCCTTCAAATAATATTTCTAAAAGGAGTTCACCTTGAAGAAATAAGGGACCGGACGTGTCCTATCATTCCCAGGAAGACCAGGCAACCAGTCCTTGGGCGATCTGTCGGCATCGTGGCATATCACCTGAGTGTTTCAAATTCCGTCTTTGTTCACAAGTAGAAGAAACCAGCAAATAACAAAACGAAATTACGAGAGAATAGACGTCTCGCGCTTCGGTTCGGTAAAGCCACAGTATTTACAAGTATACGTATGTTCACGGCTTTCGAAGGCACGCATTCGAAGTTAAAGTTCTTGCTTATGCAGATGATGTAACGTTGTTCTGCAGAACAGTTGGCAGCATCCATCGTGCGATATGTCATGTGCGAAGGTTTTGTGATGCCAGTGGCGCTCGCATTAGCTGGCCTAAATGCAGTGGATCCTGGCTAGGGCGGTGGGATTCCACGCCGAGCTTTATGGCAAGCTTGTCATGGTCTACGCAAGCTCCCAAATACTTGGGAGTTGACCTCAACTGTTCAAGACGCTCACGGTCCTTTTGGACTTCTTTCCTGAGTCGCCTGCGTTACCTGGTGGCAACCTGGAAACCTTTGGACTTCTCCATTTTCGGTCGTGCATATGTGGCATATGTGACGTTTTTTGCTTCTCGCATAAGTTATTACCTGCAAGTACTCCCGTGCGCAAGAACACACATTAATCGCGTCCAGCTGGTCGTTTGCACCTTCATATGGGGTTCGTCGTATGAACCAATGAGACGCGGAAATCTGTTCCGGCACGTCAAACTCGGGGGGTTGGGATTGTCCTGCCTTTTCGTTCGTCAGTTGGTTTGGCGCGTGTGCTTTGTACGCGACCAGCTACACCCTTTCCTCCAGCACTGCACTGCTGCCATCCTTCGTGATGAGCTACCGGAACTGTTACTGCCGACAGTCTATGACATGCCTTTGGTTGTTTGGGGCTTCTACAAAGAGGTAGCAGCCTCGTTCAGGTTCCTCCTGGCAAGGTTCTCTAGACAGTTCATCTTTGAAAGGACTCGGAAACGCCTCTGTCACGCTCTTCTGGATTCGCTTTTTCCGCCTCCAATGTACCGTACGATGTTTGCACCCCAGCCTGGTGGTGATGTTCTCTTGCGTGTACGGCGCATGCCAGTGCGTCCAAAGGTGAAGACTTTCTTCTATCGGTTACACACTGGAACGCTACCGCTACGTGCGTGGCTGCGCGACAGAGGGTTTTGGGTGCCATGGAATAATTTCAACTGCCGTCTTTGTCCGGAAGAGGAAAACATTGAGCACGCTTCTCTCTATTGTCGAGACGCCATCTTCTTTTGGGACGTCTTCCAGCGCGCATTCAAAAGGGACATCTACTTAAATTCCCGTACTATACGCTTCCTTCCTGTCAGGCCTGGATGCGATTTGCCTCTGGACATCCTACTCCTGTTGGGGTTATACGCACTGTGGGTAGCTCGACGAATATATGACGCAAATGAGCCGCCGGTCGGCTCCTGGCCCATATTCCGTCGCATCGTGTTTTCGCTAGCGCACTTTTTAACTTTTTAGTGTTCACATCCTCTGACGAAACTGCGCACACGTGGCTGAACGTCATCAATCTCTTACGCACGGGCCCCGTAGACTACTAATATTTTTTAACCAGTCAGTCCTGCTCATGGCCTCATGCTCCTACCTTTCCAAGTCCTTATTATACTAAGCTTACCTTTCCTTGTTCATGTGGGGTTTTGTGTTTGTAACGTTTCGCGACGTTTGGGTTGTTGTGGAGTTTGCTTTTGTAACGCGCATTACTTTCATTTTATCGCCGTATTATGTTCATGTGCAGCAGTTTTCAATTAGTTGTACATAATGTAAATATTGTTACTCATTCGATCATGTCATTCTTGTACATAACACCATGAACCATAATAAACGTGAAAAAAAAAGTCCTCGGTAGCTCAGTCGGTAACGTGCTGGCTTGCTGAGCTCAAGATCGCGGGTTCGATCCCTGCCGAGGGCGGTAGCAATGTGGGTAAACATTCCTTCCAGCACCGTGTGTCGGAGATTTCCGGTGCACGTCAAAAGAACGTCCAAATTAATCGCAGTCCTACCCTGCGGCACGTGCAACATGTCGCCACACTGCGCAAACGAACCTGTTGACAAAAAATGGCGATGTTGGCAAAGGTACTCAGCATGAGTCTCCTTTGTCACTCTTTATGCAAGTGGTGACACACAGGCAACAGAATCGGATCACAAGGTAGACGGCAACAGCGCTACACTGTGCAAGGTAGACAAGCAAAACGAACTTACGAAAATATATTTGCATGTTTCTAAGAAATTTGATTGCATGAACTACTGAAGTGGTGGGGATTGGTGCGCATATCCAATTATGCTTGGACGCCGGAAAACCGAGACACGAAGAACACAAAGTAAAGCTGCAAAAAGAAGGGGACAGCACGAGCGTTTCACCACAAACAAAACCGACTTCCAGCCCACATTCCGCTCAAGTGAAGTCCGCATGCGGAATGAGTGAAGGATTGCCGGCAGCATTTTCTGTAAAAGATTTACATTTTTCCACTTTTGGACAATATAAGCTGGTTCCTGTATTAACTTAATGCTTGCTGCTCGAGAAATTGTTTTTGTGTCTTGCTTGGCTGCACATTATTGTTCCTTTACATTTACTTTACTTGTGTTTTCGAGGAAGCTTGTCCATATTCGTTACATGTAGTACCTGCTGCTCCAGCTATCGCTGAAAAATTGTTGTACTGGAATGCTGTGCAGTATACCATCGTAAGACAGAACACGAAAGTGCATTGCAGATAACCTCCTCTGGCAGTTGTGGCGGCACTCTGTGGCGACACACGCTAAACAAATGATGAGAGTATTGTTGTTTTACCTGAAACCGTCAGCCTTGCTCTCGTTTCCACGCATGAGTTCAATGCCATTAAACATGACCACTTTTATCCAATGGCTGATCACAAATACTATTCTTTCTTTCAAGTGACTGGTCCCAATATTGTACGCCTTACTAGGATACTTCCTGGCTGTAACAGAATCCTTCACCATTATTACTGCTAAAACGGTGCGTGTCATGGGTGGCAGTGACAGAGGCTATGGCAGCGCACTATCCGGTTCTACTTAGAAACTGCCACAAGGTGGTGAGGTGGCGGACGACGACGCTACCAGCCACATGCTAGCGTGTTCCATATCGTGAAGCTCACGACAGTGCCATTCGAATATAAGACGGGGGGAGAGCGTCCAACGAGAAGATGTCATTCAATCCTTCCAAACAGTCAGCAGTAGATAAAAATACAAAGCTTTCAGGGGGTCATGAATGTTGCCACACATTACAATAGTAGCGTACCATGCATTAATTAGCTTAAAGGGGTTGCGACAGATCATCCCACGTCGTCCCAGATAAACATAAGACACTGTTCGTTGCATCGACGTGAACCTGAAATTTTCACACCGAAGAGTATAATAGAAACGGAGAAAATGGCAACTGCGAATTCCGAAAGTCACGCGGCTCTGACATTACAGACCTCGCCGCCGCCAGTGAGGCAGCGCACGAGAAGTCACGCGCTTGCGGCTGGCAATGGGAATGAACGCAACGCCGAGGGTCTGTTAGGAAGTGTGTTTGAGGGCTGGTATCTAAGTGCTCGTAAGCACGACACGTAGAAGAATAATTATTTTTGCCTCGGTATTCTGGCGTGCAGTACAATGAGCGCGTGATGTAACGAACCTCATCCATGAAAGTGTTCCAACCCCTTTAATTTTGCTAGGACTCGAAAATTGTCAAGAGAATGGAACGGTCTTCTTTACTAATAGGGCAGCTCCTTGCAAAGACGCAGGTCCTTTCTAGATTCATAACAGAAATTGCACCTGAAAATCAATTGCCTGCTGAAAAATGCTCGTTAAAATTTGCATTTGCACGGTGTGTGCGCTACCTGAAGTGGACTGAGTTACACAGGGTTTTCCTTCTTGCGAAGGTCTTACCGTGGTATTATCAGTGTTTCTTGACCGGTGAGTGACATGTCGTTATGAAGGGAAGACATGGCAGTGGGAAATGCCCGCTTGCACCCCATAATGTTACTCCAGCATGAAGCGCACTTTGTAAGCGCACTCCGTGGGCCCTGCCTTAAGGATATTAAGTACTCGTCCCATGAAACGTTTTGCAATGAAACTGTCCAATCATTATGATTAAAGTACAATTGTTGTTTTTTCTGTGATATTTACTGTACAGTGTGTAACTGCGAAAAAAAAGAGCCAATTACCACAAAAAGGTATGTTTCCCGTACAAAGATTCCGGATGAAACTTGATCAGCCCGGATCTGGTTTTAATCAGGCCGGATCAAGAGGAATCCGGGGTCTTTATGGTCTCTTCCAGTAGGTTCCGGGCTGGATCTGCCTTTATCCTGCCTGAAGAAAACCGGAATGTCCCGGATTCCGGAACACCCGCGTTTCGATCAGGCCAGTGCAAGCTAGTCAGGCTCAGTTCGCGGACCGAACGCGAACCTGGCATTGGTCGATGTGCGTCGGGTTAACACCAGGCCTACCGGACCCGGGTTGTGGGCTGGGTTGGGGCGTTTTCTTTTTCTTTTTTCTATTTAAATCGGGTGGTACCCATTACAGGAGTTCTATACAGACGAGAGACCCAAACTTTTGTAATGTTGGGTCTATAATGTTTTCATAGCCCGCCACTATTGGTTTCTGTGCTTGTTACAAAACACCGGGAATTACCTGCATTTAACCGATCGGTTTTCGGTTTCGCTGATGCAAAAAAAAATACTTCAATACATTTATACAGACTTTTGCCTCAGAATGAGGTTGTTTAAAATTGTGTCATGCATTAACTAAGCTAAATTTGATAATTGAACTCGCGAATCAGTCAAGGAAAGGTAGCAGTTTTCTGCGTGGATTTGGAATCCATTCATAATAGCACACTGTTCCAGTCAAAATCAACGGGTTTTTCACAAGATTGGTACAGAAATTTGACAGCCGAAGATACGTCGCTTTGGGAAGTATGGTCGGTGAAATTTGCATTTGCGGATCTCTCGGCTCCCCCTTTTGAGTGCCCCGCGATTTTGAGTGCATTTGCGTGCTAGTGCGATACGCTTCCAGATTAATGCAGAAGAATGCTTATTTTGCCTGGACTAGTTCACGACTTCAATTTAAAAGAATTCACCTAATTAATGTGTGACATGAATGCAAACGGCCCCAATCACTGTCAAAAGTTTCTATGACTGCATTCCAAGTAGCTGCATAATTTTCTTAAGTAAAAACTATTTTTGGAAATTTAATGGCATCTTCTCGTGGAACCCATTTTATGTGCTCCCTGTTTTGAATGCAGTTTTGTAAACCAGTTTTGAGTAAATAAAAACAGTGCGCCCCAGAAGGACTTTGGTTTGAAGTTTTGGTTTTTTTTTCACACTCGGCACATACTGTGAAACCTGAACACCATGCCTTTTGCCCGATTTGTCGAAAATCAGGAGCACGAAATTAAACAGCCTTTATGTTGTACTCGCTCTCACTTTTCTCGAAGCTGCATATATTTCAGTACGCATTTTAGAATTTGTACGCATTACTGTTTCTGCACTCTATCTCTTTCGTGTGTTTCCGGCAGCCCATGTGGTAGCTTGCCACAGGAACATTTTGTTAATTCATACATATTTATTAATCTATTAATATTCACGCACTGCTACGTTTTTGTATTTTCAGTGATTCTGCCGCATTCGCGTGTAATTCATGTAAATGCCTCCGTGACGATCCGACCTCGGAAACATTCCTACATTTCTCGGGTTAGCAATAATAATAATAAATAATAATAACAAAACCGCGTGTTACACCCTCATGTCGCATCGTACATCGACAATCCGAAGTCATATGAAATCGCATTTGGAACCATTTGCTCAACAAGAACAGCTTTTCCAAAAATAAACCTCCGTCACACTTGCAGAACGTGAACAATCACGGACAGAAGGGGACCATTGGCCAGCAAATTCTCTAGCCTCTATACGCTTCGTGCATCATCTGTAGGCGGCGCCAGTTCGCGGCCACCTGGAGGCGGAAGCGCGAACTTGTTGTGTGAGTCGCCCGATGCTAGAGCGATTCACATGCATAGTTTGCGTGTTGACAGCAGGTGAAACATGTGTGATGACGTCGTGCAGCACTGCGGCTTCCTGACGGTTTCAACTCCAGGTGGGTATTTCAGACCTTCGACGATCGAAAACGGGGAAAAGCTATGCCAAAGTCGGCATGTCAGGGGTGTTAACGAGAGGTTTTCAAACGGTTCTGTGACCATAAGCGGAATGCGTTTGCCGCAGACGTGTGTGACAAAAAAGGCATATATGATCACAATTCAGGTAAGAGCGCTCGTGCACTGGTTGCACTCTGCTATTTGGTCACTTTTTTTTTCTTTTTCGAACCGGTGGTAGCCTCACTGATCGTACTATCTACGGGGTACACTCGCTGACGTCTTAGGCCCGGTTTCACCAACGCTGGTTAACTTTAAAGCGAGATAAAGGGTTGCTAAAACTTGAAGTTAACACTCAATTCTTATATGTATGAATATGTATATGTCAATGGTAGAAATTTATGAAAAAAAAAACAATTTTATTTTCGCATGCATGCAAGGGGCCGCATAAAGGCAGTGTCTAGCACTACTTTGCTTGTCAATATACACAGTCCTGCAGCTCTTCTTGGATGATCGGTGTCTGCAGGTTTGCCAAAACAGCACACATGTGCACTATGTCATCAACGAAAGGCAGCAGTTCAGCACGTAGCTTGTGGGCAAGTATTGCGTACACCTTCATGCGTTGTATGCACCGTTCCGCATGGATTCGCACTGATGCCACTCTGTATGTCTCGTCTACCTCTGCTTGAGTAAACTGTTCACCGGCCCTTGCGAACGGGGGCATTACAAGGACACCTTCCTCAAGGGATGACTTTATGGAGGGGAACCCTTTGTCAGAAAGTACCAAGTCACCTTGCTTAGTTAAGTACAAAAAAGACGTCACAAAGCTGTCACTTGATCTCCCACCATAGGCCTTCGAAATAAATGAGATGAATCCACATGGCGTCACACACACACAAGAAATTTCATTGTGTGTGTTCCCTTGTAGTTCGAATATGTCAATGCAGCTTCATGAGGCTTTTGGGGTTTGCCAATTGTAACTTCAGTGCAGTCTATAATTCCTCGACAGTTTGGATACAGATCTCGAAAAGCCTTTGGCAACCGTGAACGTACTGCAGCAGATGATGGCCAGAATATCCACCCATCTGTCTCTTTTCGCAGGCACTTAAGTATAGTATGAAAGTGTCGCATTGCTGTGGTCCTGTGAATACCGAAAAGCACTCCGAGAGCAGCAAAGCTCAGCCCCAGTTTAAACTTCATCAGAAATAACGGGAGGTAGTCCGCCGCATCATCACATTTTCCTAGTGAGCGCAGAACAATATTCAAGAGCATCATAAAAGCGCTGTGTTGTACAGATGTCAGGCTACGAAGGATATCTCGTTGTTTGGTCAAGGGCTTGCAGCCAATAGAAGCGAAACCTTTGAATGATGTGTGTCTTTGGAGAGTTCTTCCACGTTCATCGGGTCAAGTCCAACAGAGGTGGTTTTGACAGCACAGGGCTCTTTGGCCTTCGTGAAATGTAGCGACGTGAGAGTGCTTGACCCTTCTGCCTCGATAACACAGAACATGACTGACATGCCAACATCAGTGGAAGTAGCGTCATCAGTCTGTGTGCCGCACTGTCAATGAAAAAAAAGAAAATTATGACGGATTATAAAAATATGTAAGACGGTCGGTTACTAAAATGAATGGAGTTACTTACATCGGTCTTATTAGCAGCAGGCCTGGGAGCAGTAGCTTCATCCTCCTCTGGTTCCGTGCTCTGATCTACTTCGCTGTCGTCCAGTGTGCCAATTTCCGGCCTTTCTTGATTTGTGCTCCCCTCTACTGAGTGGCCTGAGGGTAAGGCGGTCCGTTTACGCATTCTGCAATACAACAAAATGGATGGTATTCGCATCTGAATATAGATATTAAAATGAAAGGTGGCGATCTGACAGAGGAGCTTCATAAAGCTCAGGGGTGAGCTTGCTATACACAAGTACTATTTTAATAGATATGTGTTGCAACACTCTTCTATTCTATTTTGCGGCTAGTTCACCATCTGAAACGGTCCAAAGCAACTTCGGCTGTCCGTCGCCTGTAGCACGTCGGGAACACACTTGGAATGTACGCCGGGCTGGACGGGTGATCTGACTTTGCACCACCCACGAAGTGTTGGCTGCAAATTCTGGTGAACTTCGATGGTTCCCATAGCTTACCCTCTCTACGAGACAGAAGAAATGAAAAAAAAAAAAAAGAAAACGTTAAGGGGTCGTGCATGTTCTCTCTTTCAACGCATATAATTCAAGAGGCTTCATATGCAATGGACGTCTCAAGGTACGGCTATGAAGTCATGGCACAGTAGGAAAAAGCAGCAACAAAGACGTGGTATCATGAATCAAACATCATATATATCAGAGCCTTTAGACTGAACAGTTCGTAGCGCGGCAAACAAAGGAAACCAACTTACTTTGTAACGCGTTTGACTGCAGATATCCATCTTTTACGCCTGTCCACGTCATGGGGCCTCGATGGGAAGCTGTAAAACTTGGTACCTGGCGGAACACTCCCATATGTGTCGGTACAACCCACTACACAACAGTTTGTGCGTGACATTACACCGTACTCTGACTAAGAAACACAACGTTTTAAACAAACAACGACGCGTAAACTACAGGCTCCGCAATGCGGAAGCGAAAAGAACTCACACAATAAGTTCGTGCTGACGCCGCTTGGGTTCTCTCCGGCGCGGCGAGCGCTTTGCACGAAGCGTATCCTCCGCGGTGACCTGGAAAGCTTTCACCCCGCCCGCAGGGTTACCAGATTGGGCTGTAAACTGACATATTGGGCTACTTTCCGGTATGATTGGCGGGAAATATTTAAGCTTGGCTATTTGACTGGCTTTCTGCTACTGCAGTATTCTAAAGTTCAGGTCACGGCCTCATAATATTTCACTAAGTTTTCCAGTTCGTAGAACATTCTTCAATCCCAAGAGCGCAGCCTAAGAGGGCCAGCGATGACACATTTTCGCAAACAAAGGTGGAAGGTCACTAGACCCTCTTGTAACCTCGCAGGAGGCTGGCTAGACCTTTGGAGGATACAGCATGATTCATAATAAACCCTGCATAGTCTGGTTGGAGTCGTTGCCCCTCGGTTTGGCTGGATGGTAACTTTACTTTGCTTGTTTGTGGTCCACAGTACAGTCATTTCATTTGTTCGTTTCACTTGCCTGTTCCTATTCTGAACCGTCGTGGGCAGCATCCTTGCTCATATCGTGAAGTATCTCGTGGTTACGCACGCCGCTAGATATGGGCAAGTGGGCAAAGTATACACGGCACTACAGAAAGGATAGGGAGGACGACCCTGCATTCAAAGGTACATTCTGCACACATTGGTTCCCACATTCGTCGAAGAGGCAACAGACATACACATCAATGTATACCGCCATCAAAGACAGGTCTATTCCGCATAAGCTCATTGGGGTGAGCGCAACGCGATGGCTCAGTATCGCGAGGGCTTTGCGCACCATTCTCGAGCTCAAGAACACTTTTTGGAGCCACCGAGACGGAAGAGCGATGCTACAATGCGCGTTTGCTGTCCGACATGTACGACGATGACGTGAACGAGTTATATATCAAGTTTGTTAGTCCCATCGCCAATGAGTTTGAAAGGATCAACAAAATTCTGCACAGCTATTATCATTTGCTGTCTTTTGCTTCTCTGTGTGTGTGTCATGCCCTTTACAGTCTGATTACAGACGTCTGACATGTGTGCTTCCGTATTTCAACAGGTTGGCTAGCTGCATCATCGTCCTCGAGCTCAGCATACTGCATGGCCTGTAAGAGTGAGCTACGGTCCCACATTCGGGATCCTAAAGCTCACAAAAGCACAGCCAAACATCCAAAGAGTATGTCGACGCTAGTAACATGAACAGCAACTGCGACGTGCCTGGACAGGTTTATTCAAGCTAAAGCCCGTCCCACGAGTGCAATGCGCGACATAGAGCTGCGGTGTGCAGCGCATATTGCGGTCCACAGTTCCTTCTTGACAGCAGACCATCTAACGCCCTTGATCAAGGACTGCTTCAGCGATTCGCCGATGGCTTCCGGGATGAGCCTGTGCCGTACGAAATGTGCGGCCTGATAACAGAGGTACTTGGACCAACCTTCAAAGAACTACTTTTAGCGGACATGAAAGGTTCGAAGTATTCTCTTATTCTTGATGGATCCATCGACGTGTCATGTGCGAAAGAACTAGCAGTAGTATCTCGGTATTTTTCAAATGCACGTAACGAATTCAGCACATCATTTCTCGGCCTTGTCCCTGTGTGGGATGCATCTACCGGATTGTTTTCAGGCCTGAAGCACTTCCTTCACTCTTGCATTGTATACCTGGATGACTGTGTCGGTATTGGAACAGATGGTGCTAGTGTTATGTGCGGACAACACAACAGTTTGTACTCGCATATGAATGCGGTTAACAATAACCTGGTGCTCGTTACATCTGGCGTGCAGTGAGGCCATTGCCGTTTTACCGTCTCAGCTGGACTTCCTCGTCAGAGAAACGTTCAATTGGTTCACACATTCGTCCAAGAGGCAACAGACATACAGAGCAATGTATACCGCCATCAATGACGGGTCTATTCCCCATAAGCTCATTGGGGTGAGCGCAATGCGATGGCTCAGTATCGCGAGTGCTTTGCGCACCATTCTCGAGCAGTGGTTAGAACTCAAAGCACTTTTTGGTACCACCAAGACGGAAGAGCGGTGCTACACGGCGCGTTTGCTGTCCGACATGTACGACGATGACGTGAACGGGTTATATATCAAGTTTGTTAGTCCCATCATCAGTCAATGAGTTTGAAAAGATCAACAAAATGCTCGGGGCAGAGAACCCTGATCCGTGTGAACTGTACGACGACCTTCTGCTGTTTGTGCAGAGCCTAATGCGTAGAGTTGTGATGCCATCCTTCGCGTCAGCCGGATGCAATAAACCTCTTCCCGAGAAACGTCATCATGACGTTGTTAGACACACCGAAACCAAAACAAACAAAACAGATCGGAAGGGGAGAGCTGGGTTCCACGAAGGGGCAATTGTTCCCTGCCTCCTATTGAAAGAAAAGTAGGACCGAATGTCCCGTCCTTTTCAGAGACCATCGTAATCCCTTCAAGACCGTGGCTTTCGGGCGCGACCTTGTTCGCCACTAGCTTTGAACGTAGTTCAACTCTACCAAACTCGTGGCGCTGTCGGACATTATGACGTCATTTGTTTACAAACAAGTAGAGGTCTATTGGGAAGCTCATATATTACACGTCAGAGCGCGTAACTTTAGAACAGAATTTCGGCAATCACTGGAAACCGCACGAGATCTTGGCGATGATGAGAAAACTGTGATAATGGAACGTTCTAAGAAAAGATGTTTCCGGAACAACATCGCAGGCGATACTGCCCCGACGACCGTTTTATGGGCCGCGCATTCAAAGACACGGCCCACCCGGTGGCGGACCGCGTTATCAAGGGGCTCCTCTCCGGTATATGGGGGACCGGCTCCCATTTGCCTTCCTCTACCGCTTACGCGGATTTGAAGGGTGAATTTTTGCCAAAGCTGCCATCAAAGCAGCTTTGAAACGCGTCTCGCCAAGCATGGATGTAATGGCGAATCTGAAGCTGCTACATTACGACAACGTAGCGAAAAAAGCTTCGGCGACATTTACGAAGCCTTCCAGCGGTTTATTTCGCCACGAGATCTTGCTCTCATCGTGTCGGAGTTCAACCTACTACAAACAAATCTAGAAGAACTACGTAGGAGCACACCTCAAGCAAAAACGTGTGACTTCTGGATCACCGTGGCCAATGCCAAGTAGAGTCACCAAATAAGCTTCGCTTCAGAGTATCGACACTAAGGTCCAAGGGAGAACAGGAGCGCCATCTTGTTTTTTCGGTACTACACCGGTACCATCCCCAGTTGAGGATCAAGGACGGCTAACGTAATACTTGATGTGGGATACAGATGCGTGTATGATTGTTGTGCGATAATTCATGTATTGTCCACCAGAGCGTCCGGAAGATCTCAAGGTGAGCTCAAAGCCGTCAACTACTGCTTGTCAACGAAAGGAACATTTCACCCGCGCACGATAGATGGCGTCGTACGCTAAAGCGCGCAGTGCGCGTGGGAGCGTGGCGCGGAAACAAGATGGCGCATGCTCGCTCTTGGAACTCAAAGTCGATACTCTGAAGCGTAGCTTATTTAGTGACTCTAATGCCAAGAATAGTGTCGGGGAGAAAAAGTTCCCCAAACCCGCCTCGCCTTGAAACTTCTCAGCTTACCGATGTCAAATGCGGCAGTAGAAAGGGCGTTTTCTCAAGTTGCACTCACTAAGACAGACCTCAGAAACAGGATGTCCCACGACACGCTCAAGGGTACCCTACACGTCAAGTTCGGGATACGAAGAGATGGAAAATGCTGCACCGATTTTGTTCCCTATGATACATTTCTTCAAAAGTTTAAGTGACATCATGTATGTGTGAAGCAATAAGTGCGAAATTATACATAGGTAGAAGAAACTGAAGACTAAAAGTCCCTTTTCACCATATAGTTAATATAGGAAGACTCTAGAAAACGTACTTGGCGCGCCGTCAATGGGATTCTCCTATCCCCGAGCGTGACTGCCCGGGCGCAGCCATCCGTTGGTCATGGACAGTGTTAGTGGACGAATTTCAGCTCCCTGACTACAGCGGAGTTGCTCCGTTTGTTGCCAACACTGTGCAGTCACGTGGGATGACAAACTGGGGAACGAGCCGATGGAGGCAACGGCGTTCACCGAAGGAAGCGAGGCGGCGAGGCCAGCCGTGTAATTGCGTTGAGAACGCACGAATCTTCGGGATACGTGCAGAATTGAGTAGTGCTATCGGAACCACAAGGTAAACGTTGCCATATCAAACGTGAATGATATCTTATCTATGAGATTACCTGCGACACCGCCAACCCTTTGCTTTCCATCGACACGGATGAAGATGTTTACCGCCTATGACGTGTTGAAGTGGCGTTTGTATGCTTTGCGAGCGAAATCAATAAATCGTTACCCATCGTAACAAATGTACGCATGTATTTCCGAAGGCAACGGAATTCCAAAGATGAATACGCACAGTAAACCGCCATTTTCATGCTGCTCTGCAAACCAAAGGGAACCGGAAATGGCAAAAACGAAACCACACGCCATTCCATGCTCTGGTCTGTCGAGTTTCGTGATAATAAAGTGGTGAACGAACGGCAGCACACAAGCAAGTGATGTAGTTGGAAAATATTCACTGCTTATTTGCTTAACGAATACATATGAGATATGCACATAGTACGCGGAATTTAGATAGCAAGTGATGAATTTTGGAAAAGGAGCGCGTCAAATTTAGCGGAATGAAGCGGCCAACGGAAGCCAACACCTTCCATGAGCAACGGATGGCAGCTCCCGTATGGTCACGCTCTTTTGAGAGAGTCCGACCCCCCTGTTTTTCACTACGAAATAAATGTCATTTGGCTATTTTTTGGCTATTCCTTCATTTCGTCTTTTTCTAGTTGGCTACTTTTGGGCTACTTTTTCTCCTGGCTTTGGCGGGCTTAGGGTTTGGAATCTGGTGACCCTGCCCGCACGGGATTTTCCATTTTGTCGCCGGCTCCATGTGAAGAGGACGTCAAGCTCTGGCGCGATTCACCATGGCATTTGCATTCCTTCTGGTCAAGCGTCACAGGTTTGCTGTTTTCATTAGCTTTGGTATGCTGCGTTAGCTGTTTCTCACTGTACCTTGCTGAGGAAATTGTTGTGCTCACAGACACATACTATCCGGAACTGTAAGCGAAAATTATCGTGGAAGTTCTTCTCTCTAGTTTTTTTTTTTTTTCAACAGCAAAGGTGCGATAAGGCGAACTAGGTAACCCCACCAGGCCCGTCAGATGCTGGAGAAATTAAGTTGATCGACCAAGTTATGAGACTGCGTGAGCAAGTCAGCACATTAAGAAAAATGTTGTTGAAATCGACAAATATAGAGGTGATATGTTTAATGCAAAAAACAAGGGAAAGGTTAGCTATGAGGTAGGTTTGCTATTCCCAAAAGCTGACAAACAAACAAAAGAAGATAAAAGCAGAAGAAATTCGGGCATATTCATGTGCACATTCATTGTGGCAATGAAATTTTGGCCTACAAAACGTTTACATGCATCCATGCAGGTCACTGAGCTCATCACTGGGTCATGCATATTACTGTCATATTGCGATATTTCTGGCGTACGTCTTGCAAGGACTGCCACAGCTTGTCAAGCCGACGGGCACGCGGCTGCGTGAGCTTCGAGAGAATGGTGAATGAAGCTGTTTCCGACTATTGTAAATTAATTTACTGCTGGTTTTGAATAAATGCATATCAGATACTCACACATTTGTTACTTCTTTTGAAACTGTGAAACTCGGTGGGATAGCGCAACATGTTGGGCATACGGCTCTGACCCTGCGGTTGAGACTGGGGTTTAAACGGACTGAGTCAGGTTATTATCCAATATCGGAAAAAGGATCTGTTCACGGAATGATCAGGAATAGGTCACGTTTTGATCAAAAGCTATTCAGGGGACAATACAAGTTTGATCCGGGTTATGACACTTCTAATCCGGCTGTGATCAAATTTTGAATGAACCTATGTCAAAATTGTATTGGGAGCCGATCAGTTTCTGATCAGTGATCTGAACCAAGTTTTGATCAAAGGTTAGTCAGGAGGCGGTACAATTTTGATCCGGATTTGATAATATCTTCAATAAAGCTTTATAAAAATTGTATCATATGCTGATCAGTGATCCTGCCCGATTTAGGAATCAAGCCGGATCAGGACCGGGTTCCAATTTGACTCCGGAATTTTCGTAAGTCTAATTACCAAAATTAAGCTAATTAATGCATGCCGTCTTTTTCCTGTATCGTCGACGGGAATGCTTCGTGTAGCATCCCATTAGAGGCCTTCCTCGGATGTTCATGGCGAAAAGATCACAACGAAAGATCTAGCAAGCTACATTTTTGTGCACATTGAACCCTGTGTGTGGAGTATCTATTAAAGGTCAGCTACGCCGATTTTCCGATGTGTTAAAACGGTTGTGATATTCAGAACGAGCACATCCAACTGCCCCCGAAACGCACCTTCGTTTCTCAATTTTGTCTTCCTATTATGAAAATTAATTAATGAAAGAAACCAAAACAAGCCATGGGCGCAGCCATTTTTGTGACGTAGATGGGAAAAACCTGCTCCATCTACGTAGATAGAGAATCGTGCTTCTGATTGGATGAAAGCTGAGGCTTTCTCCGACTTCCCTGGCGTCATCTCTCGTTTGCTAGGAAATCCTGTTATGGCCGCCAGCTACGATGAGCTGATGATGATGATGATGATTGGGATTTTTTTTGGCGCAGCGACAACGAAGGTCATAATGCGCCAAGCTTGGTGAAAGTTAAAATTGTAGTGATTTATTTAAAACCACAAGGTAGCATAGATAAAAGAACAAACGGGATTAAAAATTTACAACTTGTCGAGTATACCGACGTCTCTAGAAAACTTAAAAACGTTCTCAAATTGATCAAGAGGTTCATCGCCCAGTAAAAGAGCTGGATGAAAAGGAATAAAGTTCTTATAGAAGTCTTGAAAGTAGCGTTGACGATGAATGTTGTACAAAGGGCATATGAGAATGTGTATAATGGAAAGTTGTGTGTCGCAGTTCATACAATGTGGTGGCTTCTCTCCCTCAAGTAGGAACCCATGTGTAACATATGTGTGTCCTATCCTTAGCCGGCAACGTGTTCTCTCTTGAAGCCGGTTTTCAAGAGGATAAGTAGACCTCCCAATTTTACCTTTGATGAGACGGAGTTTATTATTGGTTTGAGTTTCCCAAAACTGCTGCCACTTCACCTTCATTTTGTATTTTAACACGCGAACTAAATCCTCAAACGGCACATCAAAAGGGGTAACATCATCGGACTGCAGGATGGCAGCTGCAGCCCGGTCAGCACATTCATTTCCTGAAACGCCCACATGGCTGGGCACCCAGCAAATGGTTAGCTTGTACCCTTTGCTAGTGATCAATGATGCTAAGTGTCTCGCACGTTGAATAAGGAAGTTTTTTTGTTTTATGGAAGCTACATATCGCATGCAAGGCACTAAGAGAGTCAGTGTAGATGACTGATGATGTGATATGATTCTGTAAGATAAAGTTAAGCGCCAAAATTATAGCATAAACTTCAGCGCTGAATATCGACATCACCAGATTTAGGCGATGTGCCCTTGTCGATGTTGTCGTTACCATTGCGCACGATACGCCTGTGCTTGTTTTTGATTCGTCTGTGTAAAGGTCCACATGATCACCAAAACTGTTCCTGAGGTGTTTAAATTCTTGTTGCAGCACAACTGAGGAGGTATCGGTTTTCCTGTATTTGGTTAATGAGCAGTTTGACTGTGTTGGTGCTGACCATGGCAAATGCCATGCCATGCCAGATTCGGATACCAAGGAATTGTATTCAGTGAAATTATAACATTGAACCTGGTGTGCAATACGCATGGACAAGGGACATGTAGCAGAGAGTCTGTTAAGAAACAGCTGTCTAGGGGCCGGTTTCACCAACGTGGTTCAGCACTTGAACCAAGATCAACGTTCCCTAGACGGCGCGTCAACTGTTGACTCCGTTTCACCAAGCTCCGTCAAGCTAACGGACGGTTAAATCTGACGTGCTACTTGAACCGCCGAAACTCGTCGGTTAACCTCACGTCCATCCGTCGTGGTGTACGAAGTAGTTGTACGGATTGATCCCCAAAAACTCATCTCAAAATGAGCGTATATCAGTTTATCTCTGCAATTTGCATCATAGGTCTGATGTAACGACGCACTGAGTAAAAGCAGAAGTGAGAGATCGTCCATGTGTGCTGTGCCACGGAAGGAGAGTTCAGCGCAATGTTGTGCCACGTTGTGTAGGCTGTGGCTGTGGGCCAGCGCGGGTGTGCCTGTCACAAGTGAATACCAGCATAGAACATCGTTACCCCCTTACGATGGATATTGAGAAATATGTGGAGTACAAATGAAATAGGAGTTTATCTGTGCCATCACACAACCAAATGCTTGAGTGCCTGAATATTTTTTACAACAGAAACATTTCAGATTGCTTTAGGAGACACAGCTGGGGTGAGCAAGGCTACAGTATGCGAAATCATTAAACGTGTGAGAAATGTACTTGCCTCCTTGTCGTGCAGCTTCATAAAGTTCCCAAAGGCCGATGAAGAGAAAACCGACAATGTTCAACTTCTACAAAATGTACCACTTTCCAGGTGTCATAGGCACTATTGTTTGCACCCAGGCGATAGTCACAATTTATTTGTTGTTGTTTGCACGCATGTATCTCCATCAGTCACCTGGTGAAGACACGGCTGAACTGTTCCATGCCGAAAATGTTATTTCTCCGTTAATGGGCAGTGTGTATACGATTCAGCACTGCATATCACGTGCATTGTGACAGGGTAGCCAGGCTCAATTCAAGATGCGATAATACTTGACAGTGGCAGGCTGAGATCAAGAATGGCACAATGAGAACACACGCAGTCAAGCTGGCATCGGTTAGGTGACTCAGGTATCCCTGTGGGCAATACCTGTTAACACCTTTGGCGACACCGCCACACCAACGCTGAGAAAGTGTACCAAGAGTCCCTGGGGTATCAACTCGCAATACAGATGAAAGGATGTATGGGTTGTGGAAGCGTCGTTTTCCTGTCTTAAAATTGGGTCTCTGTATCAACATACACTCAGCACTTCGAGTAATTATAAGCACTGCTGTGCTCCACAACGTTGCTCGCACAAATGGTGAGCACGAGCCTGTGCTTGTGAAGCAGCACCAGCTTATGAGGACGTTGAAGTTCAGCATGAGGATGCTCCATACCCAGAGAGCACAAGTAAACGTGATGATGTCATCACTCACTCTGTATATATATGACAGCGTGCACAAAGCTTCAGAGCGTGCAGTGCTTCAGTGACATACCTGAGGTGTAATGGGTGAGAAATTCTCCGCTGTAGTACTCGTCATTTACATTACTGTCGCTTTGCTCATGTCGCGTGGTTCTGCAAACAGTAGGCTATACTGTGCATTATGAGCACTATTCTGATTTAATCTACATTCTTCAAACATGATTTATTGCGTTTCCTAATACTGACACAATAAAAGAAAGCTTCATACCATTTTTACATATTCCATTTTGGTATCTCCCAAAAATGTTTATTTTATTGTATCATTCATAATGAAAGAATTTCCAACACTTTAACAACAGAAATTTTCATGCATTAGTATGTAACTTTGTTGCAATGAGCCTTGTCAGATGATCAAGATAAAAGTCTTTTGTCCAGGGTGTAGTTTTAGCTATGCCCCTGTAGCTGTTTGTGCTTTATCTCCATGTCTATTTCTAACATCTCCAAAAGCTTTGTCTTCTACAAGGTGTTCAGATCTAGCTGTTTAAGTTGCTGTCTAGCAATTTCTTCTTATAGTTTCTCTGTCAGTAATCTTTGATTGTTCAAGTTTATCTTCGATTGTGCCAGTTTTCTATACCACACGGCTGATTTTTGTGCGGGTGTTTGGGGTTTCTGCGGTGGCGGTGCAGGTCTCCTCCTCGAGGTTGCCGCAGTATCTCCCCTGCACAGAGGCTCTACTGCAACTGGCTGCCTGCCCATCTGAGGGTCTGCTGGCTCAAGTACTGGAAGCAGTGACGTTTCACGCTGCATTTCGGGGCCCTCCTCTTGTGCAGCTCCTTCGGTGTACTCCGCATGCAAACTTGTGGAACAGCCTGGCTCAGAAGGAGCCTGTGCGCACCAACGGAAAATACAACAAAATGAAAAACTAATTAGTGAAGTGTGAACAGCCACAAACTTAATTCAATTCTTTCGATGTTGAGCTGAGAGACTTACACAACCTACATCCTCTTCTCTGTACATGGCTTCTGAAATTATTTCCACATCATAATTCTCTACATTTAAGCTCCCAACAGCTTGCATCCATAATGTGCTACAACACCACCTACCAAGAGTGTGGGACGCATCGCTGTCATATGGACTATTCAAAGGCTCTAAACTTTCAGGTACAATGGAATATATCAGAGCCGTTGTTGATGAAATTGGTGCTGGTGGGCCACCACCTCCAGTCCTGAACACTTAATTGCGGAACCTTGCAATATCTTTCCTAGACCTTTTCTTTTGATTATCATAACAGCGTCTAAGTTGAATTACATCCCTACGACACACTGAAGACTGGCTGTTGAACTCGTCACAGAGTCTGCCCCACGCTGCATTTTTCTGTGACAGTCTTTCCATCAGTTTTTTTATTCTCTAAAATATTCTTATATTTACTTATAAGATCCAGCAATAGCGATATATCGCTTTGTGTGAAATTGGCACCTCGTTTTGACATGACTGAACAATGGGTTTTTGTACCTGCTACACTCTGTCGTCTGCTTGCCATTCGCGGTAAATTACACAACGTATAAAAGTGTTGTGTAAACGCAGGGAAGTTTACTTTAAAAAGTGACACATACAGTAATGCCTGGGATATTCATATTTAATTTCCGAAATCATTGCGTTACAAAGAGTTATTGCGACATGAGCTCGTCTGCGCATGCACACTGCGGTCATCGTCTGCTTACGCGGAGCATGAGGTATCCGTGAACAAGAGTCAATTCTGCATGAGTTGTGACGGCGCTAAAGCGACTTATTTCGTACCATTCATCGGGATGACCCACGCTGCATGTACAACAGTTAGATACGAAGCACAAACACATATGTGACATCACATTTTCCTAGTGTGTCGATGACTCGCAAAAAATGGTTCATGCGCGTAGGACAGAAGAACCACGTACATGCACCCTTTCATAATTTAGTCCGTGAGAGCTCATAAAAATCTCCTGTTTCGAAACACAACACAATGCACATGACTCGCCGTTCTTCCACAATTCATTGGCACTCCAATACGCCGCGAGCAAATCCACGAAACCAGCAAAGAAAGTTGCACGATGTTGTGTTGTATCCTTCGTACGTGGATAAAAATCTCCCATTCCCGTGCTGACGAGTTGATCTCGAAAGAAGTTGTCCATGTATTGACGTGACAAAGCATTAGAGATGTTTTCGACGATGATCACAATCACTGTCCTCCACAAAAACACAACAGCAGCCATCAGACCACCATGTTGGTTATTTGTGTCACGTGTGCAACTTGGACCAGTGGCGTCGCGGCTCATTTTTTCCCTAGTCTGGGGAACTTGGATCAAGTGACCAGTAGTGCGTGAGCGCGCTATGCCCCTCGTGAAACGCGGTTAACTCTGACGGCGGTTCAACGTTTAACTGCCTGTTTGTTGATCTCCGTTTAGTCAGCAGTTTGACAAGCGTTGGTGAAACCGGCCCTAAGACGTGTACTTTTGACACATGGAAGCGCCGCATGTTGAGGGTAACTTTTCGTCCTCAACGCATAACGGATAGCGAGATAAGTACGTCGCCTCTCGAGGGACATCACTTTCAACATATAGGCTCCGAGGACTAGTCGTAGCCCTTGGTGGTGTATGGGGTCCAGACGTTTCAGTGTGGAGGGGCGTGCCGATCCGTAGACGATGCTTCCATAGTCTAGCCTTGATCGGACAACAGAGGTGAAAATACGGTGAAGAGTCTGTTGATCTGCTCCCCAAGACCTGTGCGAGAGGACTTTTAACAGATCCAAAGATTTTGTACATTTCACTTTCAGGTTACTTATATGTGGCAAGAAAGTGAGTTTCCTATCAAAAATCAGGCCCAAGAATTTGTGTCCTGGCCTGACTGCAAGATATATCCCGTTCATATGAAGAGATGGATCAGGAAGCACCCCTCTCCGCCTTGAAAAAGGCACACACACAGTTTTGTATGCTGAGAACTTGAAGCCGTTCTCAGTGGACCATTTACTCAGTTTGTTAATGGCAAGTTACAACTGTCTTTCGCATTTGGCTAAGTTAGAGGATGAACATGAAATCTCTAAATCGTCGACATAGAGTGAGTACGTAATAGTCGCGGGTATCGCCTTGGCAACAGAGTTCATTTTGAGAAGAAACAGGGTGACACTCAGCACACATCCTTGCGGTACGCCATTCTCTTGTACAAACGGGCGGGAAAGAGTTGTCCCGAGTCGCACCCTAAACGTTCTTCCAGTGAGGAAGTCCGAAATGCACTGGAAAAGGCGCCCGCGTATTCCGCACGATTTGAGATCGAGCAATATGCCGTATTGCCAAGTTGTGTCATATGATTTTCTAGGTCAAAAAAGATTGATACACGGAGTTGTTTTTTAACGAAGGCTTCGCGAATAGTAGTTTCCAGACGAACAAGATGATCAGTGGTAGAACAGCCAGCCCGGAATCCACACTGGTATCTGTCAAGCAGGTTATGTTGTTCTAGGTAATACACGAGGCGGCTGTTCACCATTCGTTCAAATGTCTTTTCTAAGCAACTCGTGAGTGCTACAGGCCTGTAGCTTGTTGGGTTTGAAGCTTCTTTCCCTGGCTTCAAAAGCGGTATGATTGTTGCAGACTTCCAATTGGAAGGAAGGCACCCTTCTTGCCAAATTGAATTGAAGAAATATAGTAGTGCTTCTTGGGAAGTTTTAGACAAATGCTGGAGCATGGAATATGTTATACGATCTGGTCCAGGTGATGTTTGCTTTGTTATTGACAGAGCTTTCAAGAGTTCAATCATTGTGAAAGGCAGGTTGTAGAGGCACCTGTCACCTCCACTGCTTTGAATTGTTGCTTTTTCAGCACTTTGCTTAATTTTTATGAAGTCTCTGCTGTAATGTGACGAACTGGAGACGTTTTGGAAGTGCTCGCCAAGGACATCGGCCTGTTCACTCATGTTTTTGCAAGGTACTCCATTAACTTGTAAGAGTGGTATTGTGAATCCTGTGTAATCGCCCTTAATTTTTCTAACTCTGTCCCAAACCACTTTAGAAGAAGTGTTGCTGTTCAAAGATGACAAGAAGCTCTTCCACGATGCACGTTTAGCTTCTTTTCTTGTCCACTTAGCTTTCGCTCGAGCTCTCTTAAATTGGATCAGGTTGTCTGGAGTCGAGTACCTACGAAAGATACCCCACGCTCGATTTTGATCTTTCCGCGTTTTCCCGCATTCATCTGCCCACCAAGGTTTTGGACGCTTGGGGAGACGGCCAGATGTCTGCGGGACAGATCGCTCAGCAGCATTTATAATTATCCCGGTGACAAAACGGTTTGCATCTTCAACAGACCTACCAGCTAAGGATGATGCCACAAGACTGGCTTCCTTTTGGAACAAGTTCCAGTCAGCCTTGGACAGTTTCCATCGTGGTGGTCGTGTAAGAAAAGTGTTTGTGGAACCACGAATTGTCAGGACTACGGGGAAGTGGTCACTCCCACGAGGGTTCTGTTCAACGGTCCAGTCAATACAATTATAAATGGAAGGACTACTAAGAGATATGTCTAAGGATGAAAAGCTTTGTGTTGAGGAGTTGATATATGTATGTAACCCTGTGTTTAGTAGACAAACTGGTCGTGAAAGGAATAACCTTTCTACCATTTTTCCCCGGCTATCTACCTTTGAACTGCCCCACAAGGGATTGTGGGCATTCAGGTCACCTAGAATTAGGTATGGCTGAGGAAGTTGGTCACAGAGCTGTTCCAAATCTCTCTGTTGTATTACCACTGAAGGGGGCAGGTACAGTGAACATATCGTAATGACCCTGTCCAGGCATGCCTGTACAGCTACTGCTTCCAAATGTGTCACGAGTAGGATCTGTTTTGCAGGTGTGGATAGTGGAAGGACCACAGCCACACCTCCAGATGTACGTGTGGTGTTAATACGATCCTTTCTGCAAACATTGTGTCTGCGAAATGGGTTTACACTTTGTTCATTGAGATATGTCTATTGTAAGCAAAAACAACAGACTGCATTGTATTTTTCAAAAAGGTCGTGAATGTCATTTATATTTGAAAAGAGGCCTCGACAATTCCACTGGAGGATTACCTGTCCCATAAAGAAAGTAGTGATAAATAGGAACAAAGAGAGACTGTACATTATGTGGGAGGTGTAACCCCTGGTGGGGGGGGGGGGTTGCTTATGTTTCCCTAGGGACGTATTATCCCTGCCTCGGCCTGCTTTTTTCGTTCTTTGTTCATTCCATGGGGAAGGATTGGGGGGAAGGCTTGACGATGATTTCTGCGACAAGCAGTCATCATCGTCAACATCCATCGTGTGTGTGGCAGTCTGGGATGAGCCCCCTGTGAGCCCGTCCCAAACTGACAGCTCGCCATCAACCTCCGTAGAGGTTGTGGCCACTACTTCCCGGCTGCCCACCTGAGCGGAAGCAAGCTCTCCGCAGGCTTTTCTTGTGTGTGGGGAGTGTGGGGTGGAGACCCAGAAGTCTGCGTCTCCACAGATTTCCGCAGTGGTGCCACTCCCCGGCGCACCACTTCGGAGAACGTGCCTTTTCTGGCAAATTCTACCTGTGTCCTTGCTTCTCTGTATGAGATATTCTGTGTTACTTTCATTTTGAGTATTTCTTTCTCTTCCTGCCGACGAGGGCAGGACCTGGAGTAGACTGGGTGGCTCCCTTTACAGTTTGCACAGCGGACTTCGTTTGCACAGGACTCTGCAGAGTGGTCCATGCCAGCACATTTTGGACAGATCGCCTGTCCTCGACAGACCTGCGAACCATGTCCAAAACGCTGGCACTTGAAACAGCGTCGCGGATTCGGGATATACGGACGTAGATGGCAGTTAAGATAGCCTGCTTCGATGGTCTGAGGAAGCCTGTGCAATTGAAAGGAAAGGTCAATGTGCGTCGTCGGGATGTCTTTACCATCCCGACGCATCACAATTCTCCTTGCCGTCACAACGCCTTGGTCTTTAAGCCCTTCCTCGATCTCAGTGTCTGAGCAGTCAACGAGTTGAGACCCTGAGATGACGCCTTTCACGATGTTAAGTGTTCGGTGTCTGGTCACAGTGACTGATATATCAGAAATTTTATTAAGTGAAAGGAGCTTTGTTGCCTTGTGGTCACTTCAATTTGCAGATCTCGTGTGGTCAGCTTTCGAGCATTATAAGGTTTCCCTATTGTCTTTTCTAACTCTCTTGCAATAGTGAATGGTGATACCTTAGCCAAGGGTTTGGTCTCGTCTTCGGAGTGGACTATGAGGAACCTCGCAAACCAGGGTTCAGGAGTCAACTCGAGGATTTGCATAGCTGGTGCATCGGTGCAGCGCCTCTTTTGGCGCCGATCATGTTTTTTTTAATGAGAGGAATCCATAAAAAAGTAGACTGGTTCAGTGCAAGAGGTGTGTCGCCCACCATGGAGCCCAACGAGGGAACGTGTCCCACACGCTAACACCTGCCTCTGCACTATACCCAAGTGCAGCTTCTGGAGAATGAAAGACTGCCCAAGGTGGACCCCTGCCGCCAAAGAAGGTGAAAAGAGGAAAGGGAGAGAAGGAAGGAGACCAAGGAAGAGAAAGTAATGAAAAGGGAGATGGCGACTAGCTGGATAATCCTGGCCGGGCCTTCCAGGTCCACCCGACTATGGGAAGCTGGGGCCAAAGCAGTGTGTTGCTTTCCCGGAGGGGCCTCTAAGGGTTCTAAAGATCCTCCGGGGCCACTCAACCGCCAGGATCCCCTTTTCCCCAGACACGGGAGAGCCACGCACAGCTAGACGTGGGGGTCTCCCTCCCGCGGCGACCCAACCGTAAATGCGGGAGGGGGCTACTGCGGCTACTGCCGGGCGATGGGGGCGCCACTTTCCCGACGCCGGGGCTACGATGAGCGTTTCGTCCGAGGTAATCCCGAGAACTATTGAGCGATGGAAACAACAACTGCGAACTCACCTCAACAACATTTATTTTCGGCGTGAAATTGTGATTATGTGCTCGAGAACTTCGCAATTCAACCGTTCAGCTGCCATTCACGTCGGCCCGTTTGCTGCTGTTACTACAAGTGCAGGGATGGGAGCGATTGAGCAACAACGTGAGACTTGGTGGTGGTTTGAGCATATACCTGCAGAGGACTGGTCTTCAAAGAAAGAAGACCGTATTTCTGCCCATGCACTTCGTGCGATTGCCAGGCTTGTTACACGAGATACATATATTGTGCAGCATCATAGCGTGACCGCAATGAACGACGTAGGAATGTATCGTGACCATTCGAACTGCATTCGTTCAACCATTCGTCGGTTATATGAAAGTGGTCATTAGAGTTGCCCCACTCAAAAAGTGTTGGATGTAGTTTTGTAGTGTGTTGTTTATTTCGTAGAGCGCATCGCGGCATGTAGATCGAGAGCCCTTATACGTATTTTTTGCATGTTTACTTGAGTGTGCGCATTGTTTTATATCACACAGGCCATATTTCATTCATAATAGTTTCGGAAATAAACACGTACGGGTCGATATCATACTGCTTTTGAGTTAGGCATAGAGTCTTCAGATCAAGGTATATGTCTCCTGTTTGCTGGGCCCAACATATGTTATTCAGGGTAGTGCAACATTTCCCACTTCTTGAACCATGCTAGCATTGCCAGAATAAGGAACATTACACTGTGCTGTGTATTCCACACTCAGTTGTCTCGCGACGTAAACCCCCAATTATTATATTATGTACTCCACATGTTCAACCAGGCAGGACTTCCCATACCCTCTTTTTTTTTTTGAACATGTGCTTAAAATTGCACAACTGCCACTCAAGTAACTTTGCCACCAAATTAGGCAGTGACAAAAGGTATATGTACTTTATCACAAATTTAATAACCTTGGTGGAAATGGTTGATGCTGTCCTCTGCATTGTACGGTGCACTTCGTAGCAAAATACACAGAGTCCAAATGTTTTCCTTGTCCACAAATGCCCTGTTAAAGCTGAAAGACCCTTATCAAAATGGGGAAGCTCGGGCTTGCTTGTCCAGAGAAACAAATACGATACTGCAGCGCTCATCGTAAATAACTGCACGCTCAGCAACTAAGGCTAGTGATGCCGAAGACCTAATATTTCTAGGTTAAAATGAACAAAGGAGAAAAGACCACTGCGGCGTATTAATGTTGTTTCAAAAGTACAACAACAACAAAATTTGTGAGAGTCAGTTGGTGTATTTAGTTATGTTGGTCACCTCCTGTACCAATTTTTAATAAGGTGCAATTGCGTTGCTACCAACCAGGACCTAAGCCTGACCTATGATCTAATAATATAATAGTATCTATCTATGACCTATATGGACCTTCAACACTACTTTGGTCTAGGTTTCACACGTGGCTTCTAGTGAAATTCGAAGTTGCTCTGTGGAGCTCACAGGAGACTTGCAGAGTAGAGAATTTTTTTTTCCAAACAACATGTAAAAAAACAATGTGCTGTGCCAACTGTATTAAAAGAAATACAAATACACTTTGTTTTAGCTACGTGCATGTTAGCAAATTACAGGTGACCGATGACACACAATGGGCGTCAAGGGTGAGAACACAAGAATACTACCACTGCAGGCACTGTCCTGAAATTCTAAGTCACCATTTGTCAGAAAGCAATGACCACGCAGAGCCTAAGGATCATATTGAGCTCCTTCCATTATTATTTTTATTGACAGCACGTTGGCTGCCATCCAGTTCATGAAAGTGACGTTTATCGTTGAAAGAACGGTTCAACGGTAAGCGAGCTGGTGATAGTAGCCATGATGGCGAGACCTGAAGAGGAGATACAAGAAGGGACATACACACACTATGTTGAGACATTGTGTATGTCCCTTCCTATCCCTCATCTCAGGGTTTTTCGGTATAGACCTTCATGATGTTTCCTTCCGGAAACTTTAGATATTTTTATGTTGAATTGTGAAGGTACAGCCAGGCTCTGTTAGCAAATCACACAGTACTTTTCTTGAAACAAGAGTCCATAGAAGGCACAGAGACATCTTCAGCATTGCACACATCTATGGGACATGTTAATCACTTTGGAATGTCACAGACATGTCATGGAGGCCGGCACATGATTAGTGGTGTTGAAGAGACAACTATTTGTCATATTTTAGGCACAGAAAGCAGTTTTTGCACCTGCATGTTGAGACAGATGTATCTCTGCATACTTTGCCATGACACAAATATATGAGGCAACAAATGTACTCTCTACTTTATTATGGTTATTAGACAACACTGCCAAGAATGTGGGAACATAGTCTTGTACCACCTACCCCCTTCAAAACGACCTTCACACACGACACATTGTAGGTCAACGAGATTCCAGAACATAGGTGGGGAAGTTACTTTTATTTTGTAGTGCATACCGTTACTCACTACTTATTCAAAAAGTAACGCGTTACGTTATTCGTTACTGTTACGGTAGTAGGTAACGCGTTACTAACGCCGTTACTTCTGGTAA
This sequence comes from Ornithodoros turicata, assembly GCF_037126465.1. NCBI lineage: Eukaryota > Metazoa > Arthropoda > Arachnida > Ixodida > Argasidae > Ornithodoros > Ornithodoros turicata. Next base: position 120,457,300 of record NC_088201.1, on the reverse strand, counting down.
GTAATGCCATTACTTTTGCATTATACTTCTTACTTCTTGCATGCTGTATAGTAGTATTTATGTCTCGTGTCATGTGACCAAAAACAATATGTACTTTTGCTCATGCTGCACAGCACAGGCGAAATGAGCTGCATGTGAGGATAACAGGAAACCCGAGGCACGGAGGAAAAGGCTCTGTGTCAGTTGTTTCATGTTGTAATTGCATACCAGCTCGCCTGTACCAGAGAATAGGCTTGATGCATTGTATAAACACCTTAGACATGCAGTGTGTGGTGTGTTGTGATAGTAATGCAACTGCCAATTGAAAAATAATGCTCCAGGTGGATTGTTTCGGTGCAATCTTGAACTAAGCATACCAAGGGGTAGGGAATTTGCGTGACAGGTTTACCTGGAAGTAAGAATGTAAATGTTAGCTGAAGTCATTGAATAATTAACATCATAACAACTATAGCACACAAGATGCTCCGATATGTTCTGCAGGAATGTCTCTGTACGCACAATATTAGTACAGCAGCTACAGAAAGGCATAAAACAAGTTTTTGTATACATGATGCCACTTGAATGCAACACAAGATTATGCTGCATTGCCAGAACACAACAGCGGGCAGATTTACCTTACTTCACCTGAGAAAAAGAATGTACTGTTGCACACATGAAACTGCTTGAACTGCCCTTGAGGGCCGTGGAAGAACACCTTATTTGTGACCAAAATACAACAGCTGAGCCAACATTTTAATTTATACCTTACTCAAAATACAGAAGATGTGCTGCCGTGCATATGATACGATGATACTGCTTAAATGTACTCTGAAAGCGCTGGAGTAAGAACACAAACACCTCAGGCATGGTTGCTCTAAGCTAGCGAGCAACAGCAAGGGTAGACGAACACAAGAAGTCGAGCACAAGTGATGCAATGCACTTGATTCGTCAGAAAATGAAATGTCTCAGTACCAGGTGTCACCGTTCCGTCAACAAAAACAGATGAACTTTGAAGGGGCGTCTGGTTGGCACTGGTGACAGCCTTCAGCTTGAAACCCAGAAGGTGTTAGTTGAGACGTGGAGTGCAAGCTTTTCGGTGGTGCCAGAATGCCTGCAAAAGCATTTTACAAATAAGGCAATTCCAAATCTGTACTGAGACTACACCCGCTGGGGCCTAATCTCTAAAGAATGAAGCCGTAACTGACAGATAGCGTATTTTTCTTTTCTATGTGATGGCATTTGCACCGCATGACTGACTTGTCTAACATTACGCGTCTTACCTTTATCTGCTGCCTAGTCCTGCCTCTGCAACCGCCTGCTGCAGATAAGGTTGGCACAGCATCCCGGACGAGACATCTTCGGCTTCGTGTGAAACACACACAGACACACACAACTAGAGATACGATGATGAGATGGGGCTGATGCCGGCCAGCAGGCTGGGCGCTGCCCCAGTGCCACTTGTACGTGATGAGAGATGATGATGGATATGATAAGGTGTCCGGTAATCAAAGCAGGGTGGAGAGGCCTGTTGATGACAAGAAGTCCCAGAGGTGACGCAGACCTTGACGTGTATGAGCTGGACTTGACCATGGGCCCAGCACCTTGCCTATGGTAAAGGGGCGATGATCGATCGCGTGCATCGTGTGAAACAAATTGCGCATTGCTTCCGTAACATTCGTATGAGCGAAATGAACAGATCAAATCGCTGCTTTCGAAGGTGGCACCCAGTCGGAGTTGTAACCGATTGTTGCAGTCAATAGCTTTTTCTTTCGATTTTCGGAAAGTTGTCGTTTGAAACATTGGAACTGCATGCTGAAGTGTTCTTGCAGACGGGAGTAAAACGCTCACGCATTCTCGGCACGAAGCACAGAACACGCAACACGCCAGGAAGTCTGTACTGGCCTAGCAAATACTTTGCAGTCGAAGGAAGCAAAACGCACGTTCCTCGTGGGTACAGTGAAGTCCAGAAATATACTGGCTCCCTAAGAGCGAACTGTTCACTTCCCCAATGTCAATCTGCGCAGCAGACTGCTCTGCAGAAGAAACTTGGCCGGCTTGGCGGAAGAAGTCAAGCCAAATGTCATGCCAAGCCGGAGCACGGGCAGACCACGAATGTGTCGCCGACACAGGGTTTGCGGGCCACACGACGGAATGTCAGTGAAACTAAAAATTCACTCTTTCGAAAAACCGCGAGGAGTTTGGGATAACCATTTTGCACACATAATCAGTGTTCCCTTATGAACACATCGCGTGAGTACCATTCCATTCTGTAACAATCGAAAATCGGCGTAGCTGAGCTTTAAAATCATTCAATCTGAATTTGTGCCCTCGTATAGGCGAGTTTCACGTCAGTTCAGGCAGGGAGGTCCCGTCGACCTCCTGGATTTTCACTTTTTATTTTATTTCGAAGCTCATCATACCTGATGATCAACAGCGGCAAAATGGATAATTTCTACTGAATAGTTTTCGTGCAAAAAATCGAGAAAATCCGGTCCTGGCTTCGAGTGTTTCAGGTTTGCCGTGTTTGCACGCCTATATCTCCTGAGTTTTAAAAAATATTGTAGTTAAATGTTTCTATGCTTTAAGTTGCCTACAGGCCAGCAGTGTGAAAGCAAATTTTAGCGCGCAGGTGGAACCCTGTGTGATATAAAAAATGACGAATATGTTCTCTCACTCAGTTTTGTTCCAAATTGGACTTGTGATTTCGCTCGCTGTAGATGTCCCCCATTAACATACTTAATGTCAGTTCACTCGGCTTTGAATGTTCTTTCATCTTATATATCTGTCCTGTGTATACCTCCTACAGGTATCTGCTGAAACAGGCAAATGTTTATGCGTATTTCGGAACAACAAGGATATTTCACGTCCGTTTCTCGAAAAGGCCCCTTTCGATTTCATCTATATTTTGCCAGGACAAGGCCCGACGTTAGACCTTTCCTCTGACTTAAAGAAAAAAAGAAAAAAAGGCTGCTTTAAAAGGCGTACACTGGCGATTAGCGCGTTAAAACGGGGCTCTACTCTGCGTGTGTACATGTCGGAGCCCGGTTGGCTGTACCGCGGGATGGCGGATATCTGTCGGTGGCGTACAAGAAAAAGGACAATTTTGTGTAATCAAAAGTAGTAGTTTAATGTCGATATATTTAAAAGACTGCGAAAGCGGATGCAGTATTTTGCAATGACAGCGACAAATTATTGCATTTAGTTTGTATGAAAACGTCACTTTTGTGCATTCACTGCGCACGGTACCAGCTATGAATGTTTCTCGGCTTACACTTTCCGATGTCTTTCTTTGCCACGCATGCGGACCCTGTATGCCACCTTGATGCGGTATCAATTTACCGCATCAATCCGTATCAATCACAAGCCTGTTTCTTTTGCACTCTAACAGAAGCCACGCCCTCAGTGCGTAGATGAAGTAAATGGACGCGCTGTAGGTGTTTTGGCAAGCACGTTATCATATCTTGTAACCCTAGAATGACGTCTTGCTCGAGTGAAGTTAGGTGTCGTGGCATAGGCCTCCGGTGCTAAAGTTTCCTGTCCCCCTTGCGGAGGGAGGCTGCAACTGTCGATAGAAAGCTAGCAGACGACGGCCCTGGCGCCGCCTATGTGTCTATACGTTGGTTTCGGCGCAATATCACCGGGCGCGGCCATGACGCCCCCACAGTGCTGTAATGGCGACTGGTGACGTCAGGCAAAATAGCTCCTCTCGAGGAACCTGCGGTATTGGTTGCGGCGCATATCAGTGGGCGCGGCTATGACGCCCCCACAGTGCTGTAATGGCAACCAGGTGACGTCAAGCAAGATGGCTGCTCTTCAGGAAACTGCCGTATAGGCCGTTTCTCTCCTGTGCTTTTGACGTGAAACGTTTTTCATTTCGGTATGGGGGTACACATGGTCAAACCGCATGAAACGAAAACCTGTCGCCCTTGCAACGCTCATAGCTCTGTAACTGCCTGTAACTACTCTGTAACTCATGCACGATTCACTTTGATGTCGCTTTTGAGAGCAAAGAAGCCATTACTCAAGGATGCATGACTCTTGCCTTTCGACGGCACCAGTGCCGTGTGACACGCGTTGTAATTTGGGCTCAAAATAGACGCTTCGGCGCTGTCGATATCGGTGCTGAAATGTAGCAAAGTTGCCTTTAATTGATATGATTGTGTAATTGTTTTGTGTATACTCTCATCTGACACAGGAACTTGATGCAACACAAGTATACTATTTTGAAAACTGTCCAGTGTTTCTTCACCAAGACATATGATTAGACCCTGAAGTTTCCTGGTGTTATTGTTTCCCAAAATCAGGGTGAATTCGGACTAATAGTTCCATGTCAAGAATTCATGCACATTCAGATGTAAAATTTTTTGTCAGAATGAATTCAGGGAGAAATCATGCCTTATTTTAGGATTGATGTTTGTCGTACCATTTATTGGGGTTTTAGAAGTACTACAAGTAGAGGCCGTCTGCATATTTTATGATAGGTTAGGATGGCTCAGAGCAATTTTGTGGGTAGTTATCGAATTTAACTCTAAACAAGGGAACGGTTCAAGGTGCATATTTGGGGAACATAGGGTTAAACCCTAAAACTTCAGGGTCTACATGTGATAGATCTCAGTAAGAAAGCCGGTCCAAGTTCCCGCTCAGTTGGATATGTTTCAGAACATGGCGTGGCGTAAACAAACCATCACCTGTACTGTTGTGACATTGTAATCCTTGGGTGGAAGGGCTCACACATTTGCAAGGCTGTCACTAATCTTACTCGCTTGAACAAGAATCCGTGACATACAAATCGCAACCATTACGAACGACATGCGCTGGTCGAGGTACCTGGAAAAAGCTCGTCGATCGTCGCAGATATTTTCAGCGGGTTCTTAGCAGGCTTCCCCCAACGCTGCGGTAAACTGGTGCAGGCGGCACTGTCACCTCCATTCATGTGCAAAACCACCGCCGCTACGTGCTTACAACGCCCATCGAGTCCAGCTTTACAGGTACATGTTGCTTGCTTGATTTGCCGGGAGCCTAAAAGCTGTGATGCCTTTCATGACGTTCGCGACAAACGATCCCTGACAGATGGCAACAAAAGGTGTCCGATCAAAATATTTTCGTTCAATGTTACCTCTATTTGAATGTCGTATGAGCAGTTTAGTTTCATTTCCGCTGTGCATTTCGCCACGATGTCCGAACTGCTGCCACACAACTGCTCCTCCGCGGCATACACATGACGTGCACCAGCCACGGCACTTCCTCTGTTGACGGTACTTGTTCTAAAGGAACCTTCGCTGTTTATTTCTTTGAAGCCCGCGCGTAACACGATGACATCCATACTTCATGGGCGAAACGTGCTTGGCGCGTCTGCTAGGATTCTATCGAGAGTTGCAGCGACATCCCGCTAGGGGACGAAAACGGTGGCGCCGCCTGGTTAGTCCCGGAGGCCTATGGTGCTTGATTATTTCAACGGCCCTGTCACACGCACTTTTGTCGTGGTCTGTTCCTGTGAACAGGCTTGTCTCGCTCGGAAAGGTAGATTTGGAGAGCTCATCGAGCTTATGCGGATTTTTAAAATGGCTCGCCGCTACATCTGACACATAAATCATCAGCTGCAAGATAAACATTCTCGTACAGCCACTCTTCAATAGCGATGGAAGCTAACAGTGAGAGTGCCGAATCCTGACACAAGTCTTCGTTCACCACACCAACTGTTACCACGCATGTGGATATGGAAATCTGTTTCCCCAGTGGCACGTTTGTATTTCGCTAGACATAGCTGCTGTCGAGTTTTCAGCGAAATCGAAGTACATTATGTGTGTCTTGGAAGCTGGGTTAGTATCTTTCTCCGGTATGGCTTTGCTTTGAATGTCTATAATGTAATTATGACAAATGTGAGAACCCTCCACTTCCTTAGCTCTGAGAGGAAATGTACTGCTGCAACTTCAGCACAGAATAGGCGTTTTCTGCTCAAAGCCCTCTGCATAACTTTGAAATGCCATCAAAGAAGTAAAGCAAGCTTCCTAGGAACTTGCGGGGACCCTGGATCTCCTAACTGGAACTCCTAACTCGATATTTATTTGTACAGTATGCGTATCACCGTGTACGCAGCATGCAAGATAGAGGTTTACCTTCGCTGACCATTTAGTTGCTGAAATACTGCTTTGCGGCAACATAAGCTTTCATTCATTGTGGGAAATAACGAACACCCAGCAGGTGTTCGTACGAACACCCGTGAATTCTTTCTTCAGCAGGACGCAAAAAGTTTGCCGACGAATAGCTCAGGTAAGGCTAAGGCCGGACAGCCTTGCCCAAACAAAGGAAGCATCGACAGGAGGCCCGCCATCCCGTGGTATGCACCGACGAGTATGCACTCAGAGTTGGGCCGCGTTTGAACGCGCTAATTGTCAGTGTACGCCTTTTGAAGCAGAATTTTTTATGTCAGATGAAAGGTCTAACATCGGGCCATGTCCTAGAAAAATATAAATGAAATCTAAAGGAGTCTTTTCGAGAAACAAATGCGAAATATCCTTGTTTTTTTGTTTTTTTTGGTAAAATATGCATAAACATTTGCGTTTTCAGCAGATACCCGTAGGAGGTATAAGCACGACCGATATAAAAGATAAAAGAGCAAAAGAGCATTAAAAGCTGAGTGAACTGATACCAAGTATGGTAATGAGGGACATATACAGCCAGAGAAATCACCCGTCGAAGTTGGAACAAAACTGCGCGAGAGAAGATGATCGCCATTTTTTATAACACAGAACCTTCCACCTGGGCGCCAAAATTTGCGCTCGTGCTGCTGGCCTGTAGGCATACTAAACCATAACAAAATGTCACTACAATATCTTTTAAAACTCGGGAGATATACCTGTGGAAACACGACAAACCTGAAACACTCGAAGCCAGGGCCGGATTTTCTCGATTTTTTTTTCACGAAAACTATTCAGTACAAATTATTCATTTTACCGCTGTTGATCATCATGTACGATGAGCTTCTAAATACAAAAAATAGTGAAAATCTAGGAGGTCGATGGGACCTCCCTGCATGAACGGACGTGAAACTGGCCAATGGGTAAATGCACACCGCACCAAAGTGGCATACGAGGCTCGCATGCGTGGCAAAAGAAGTCATCGTAAAGTCGAGGCCGAGAAACATTCACAGCTCATACCGTGCACACACTGAATGCAGTGACATTTTCATAGAAACGGAGTGAAATCATTTGTCGCTCTCATTGCAAAATACTGCTTCCGCTTTCGCAGTCTTGTAAATACGAGGGGTATTTTTTTTTTCATGGTCCGATCAGCCACAAAACGGAACCTAGAGCAAATTAAAGAACGCGGTAATTTATTTTATTTATTTATGTATTTAGATATACTACAAACCCATCAAAGGGTTCAAGTAGGGTGGGCCATAACATTTCACTCAAAATGGCACTCAGAATAGACACGCCTGCAAGCACATGCATACAAATACAAGAGCGTGAAACATTTGGTCAGATTCAGGTGATCCCGTCAACAAACTGCTGTAATTTGGTTACATTATGTACGGCCTGTGGCAACGAATTCCAATCGCGAATAGTGCGTGGAAAAAACGAATACCTGAAACAATCTACGCCTGCGAATGGTTCTCGGAAAAGGGTACTATGAGAGCTTCTTGTAGGACGAAGTTCGCGAAACCGTGTGTAAGAATCTATGTCGATGTTATATATTCCGCGCACTATTTGGTACAAGAATTTGAGTCTCTCCATCCTAAATCTGTCCGGGATGCTGCCTAAGTTTCCTCTCTGCCGTAACTATTAAAAATAAATCTCAGTGCTTGATTTTGAACCCTTGTTAACTTTTCAAAATTCCTCTTGGTAAACGGATCCCAAATAACAGACCCATATTCTAGTACAGGCCTCACAAGGGATTTATATAAACTGAATTTCGTTTCACATGTTAGAAAACTTAAATTTCGTCTTAAATACCACAGTTTCTTTCTGGCCTTGTTCACAACGTGGTCTACTTGCGCATTCCATGATAAATCTGTCTGAATGATTATCCCTAGGTATTTAACCTGTTCAACTCTCCTAAGTGGAATATTTCCGATACTGTAACTGTGAGTAAGAGGTTTCCTTTCGAGTGATATAGACAGAAGAACGGTTTTCTCGGGATTAATTGACATCTGCCACGTGTCGCACCACTCGTTAATTTTCTCTAGAGAATGTGCAAGTATAATATGATCATTCTCATCACTGACTCGACAATAAACAACACAGTCATCAGCGTAAAGTCTGATACATACTGGTAAGTGAGACACCGATTCCCAGATATCGTTCACATAACGAAGAAAGAGTGCTGGTCCCAACACAGATCCCTGTGGGACTCCAGAGCTAACCGGAGCTCGTGTGGAACTGGAGCCAGCGAAGTGTACGAATTGTTCCCTATCGGACAAGTAATCAGACATCCACCGAATAACTGCATCATTACGTAAAATATGTTGGAGTTTTTGCTCAGGTTTCTTGTGCACTACTTTATCAAACGTGCGACGGAGATCCAAAAATACAGCTTCTGTTTGCTTTTTCTCGTTAACTGCAGAAGCGAAGTGGTGCATGATTTCAGTTAATTGTGTCATTGTCAAGTAACCTTTGCGGAACCCGTGCTGTTTCTTTGATAAGATACTTTTAGACTTTAGATACTTATAGATCTTTTCTACATAATTCATTATGTGCGCCGCTATTATATGTTCCATTACCTTACCAGCAACTGATAATAATGAAATCGGCCTGTAATTCGTGACAATGTGCTGGTCCCCATCTTTAGGTATCGGGCATACTTTCGCGACCTTCCACTCTGCCGGCACGGAGCCATCACGTAAGCTGTGGTTAAATATAAGGCAAATATATTTCGACACCCAAACTGCATAGCGCCTCAGAAACGTATTAGGGATCCCGTCTGGACCCGCACTCTTTCTCACATCCAAACTTAGCAATAGACTTAGAACACCTTCTTCTCGAGTTGTCAAGTCCCCTAGACAATCGACATTACTATTAGCAACAAAATCGGGACAACGACCATTATCACATGTGAAAACTGATTGAAAATGGCAGTTAAATGCTTCAGATATGACACGAGGGTCCTCGACGCTAATCTCGTTAATAACAAATGACCGGTTTTCTTTTCCTTTTGGGGGTGAGATATATCTCCAAAGTTTCCGTGGACTTGTGCTGGAGTAATTTTTCATAGTGACGTTATAGAAGTCGAATTTCGCTCCTTTAAGCTTCAGCTTAAAATCAGCGTTTACAGTCTGATAGGCAAGTTGATTTGATGCCGATAATCGTCGACGAGAGCGTAACCTTTGAAGACGTCTCTTAGACTGTACAATCTCACGTGTTATCCAAGGGTTTGAAATGTTCACCTTTCTAAACTTGATTGGGACAAACATAGTAATACTTTCATGAGCAAGTGCTTTAAAACGAAGCCACAAATCATCAACACAACTGGACTTGCACATCACACATCTTTCAAAGTTGTCGTATCTGTCGAGGACACTCGTGTCGTCAGCGTTATCAAAGTTATACACTTTTCTTATGTGGTGCTTCGAAGGAACTTTCATTGGAATGGTCACAACTACAGCGAAATGGTCTGACATACCATAGAAAACTTCACACTCATTCAATGCAACATCATTTTTTAAGAATACAATGTCTAGTATGGAGGAACTGTCCCCTTGAACACGCGTTGGATTAGTAACAACCTGTCTCAGCTTACGCCATATCAATCAGTAATTTCACAGTATTATCACTTATTTCTGCACATGCGTCCCAATTGATTCCTGGGAGATTAAAGTCGCCTGCTATTATGAGCTTTGATTTCTTAAACATTGATATATGTGATCTGAGATCCTCAAAAACATATTATGAGGAATTTCGGGGCCGATTGACGACACACAGAATATATATCTCATCATCAATTATTGTGTTACAAGTTAAAATTTCACTTTCAGAGTCTTTTTGCACCAACATGAGGGGTATGTCATTTCTACAGACTATCGCTACACCACCGCCTCTTCGACCGCGGTCTCTACGCTGAATATTATAACCAGAAGGAATTACTTCTAAATCACTGATTTCAGAATGCAACCACGTCTCGGTAACAGAAACCACATGTGGCGAGTGCGCGATTAAAAAAGTCTCGAATTCTGTGATTTTATTGGCCAAACTCCTTGCATTTATATTAGCCAGTTTAAGCGTTGAATATGACGGGCTTGTGAGATGACTATCCCGTGAGCGTCATGGCCCTATGCTGCTAGTGCATTGGACTCTCTTTTGTAGCTGTGCGTTCGACTTATACTGAACATTGTCAATAAACAGCTTGTCATATTGTACCACCTTAGCACCATTTCTTAGCGCGGAAAAGGAATGCGATACTCTGTACCCCTATTTAGCGACTCTAATGCTTCCTGCCTCGTTGCTGGACGAAAACTGGAAAGATCACGTGACCGACGCGCGCGCGACCTGCCGAGAGGCTACCGAGCGTGCCTCAGCGTAGATAATTTGGTGGCGCGCCTCCGTTATTTTTGCAGGCCATTCGGACCATTCGGAAAAAAATACCCCTCGTATATCGACATAAACTACCACTTTTGATTACACGAAGTGATCCCTTTCTTGTACGACATCGACAGGGGGCCCACCATCCCGCGGTACCGGCAGCCGGGCTCCGACACGTACGCACGTAGAGTAGGGCCGCGTTTTAACGCGCTAATCACCAGTGTACGGTTTTTGAAGCAGATATTTTTATGTCAGATGAAAGTTCTAACATCGAGCCAAGTCCTGGCAAAATATAAGTGCAATCCAAAGGGAGCTTTTCGAGGGACGGACGCGCAAAGCCCTTGTTTTTTTCTAAATATGCCTAAACATTTGCCTGTTTCAGCAGATATCTGTAGAAGGTATATACTCACGAGAGAGGTATCAGATGAAAGGGCATTAAAAGCTGAGTGAACTGATACCATGTATGCTAATGAGGAACATCTACAGCCAGAGGAATAACGCGTCGAAGTTGGAACAAAACTGCGCGAGAGACAATGTTCTCCATTTTTATAGCACCGAGCGTTGCACCTGCGCGCAAAAATTTGCACTAGGACTGCTGGCCTACAGGCATACTAAAACATAAAAAAATTGACAGTAATATCTTTTAAAACTCATGAGATATACGCGTGCAAATACGCCAAAACTAAAACGTTCGAATTCAGGGCCGTATTTTCTCCATTTTTTTTTTTTTTTTGCACGATAACTATTCCGTAGAAATTATTCATTTTACTGGAGTTGATCATCATGTACGATAAGCTAAGTATAAAAAGTAATGAAAATCCAGGACCTCCCTGCCTGAACTGACGTGAAACCGGCCTGGGGTGTTCATACAAATTACACCCTTCAGGGTGCAAAGGGTACTTACCCCCTTACCCCTAAAGGGTAAACAACCTTCAGTGTGTAAAAATCTCCACTGTGTGACTCTTTTGGGTCTCGGAGTCGCCAGCTAACGCGCCCAAATCTAGCAGACGACGCTAGGCGCTCGAGTATCACAGATGACCTCACCCGTTTGGTGTCGTTGTGCGAAACATGGCCTCCCCGCCCGCGACACAGCCGATAGGGGACAGGTAACGGGCTGGAGAAACCAGACAAGTATGTCGCAAGCAGTGCATGCAGTGATCACATTATGCGCAGCTACATGACAGGAGTGCAGTGGCGTAGCCAGACCTCCAAGGTTGGGGGGGGGGGGGGGGGCTCGATACGAAAACTCGCCCCCAATCCCCCCCCCCCCCACCGCCCGCTGATCCTGGGTGCGGCAACACACACATACTTGTGCACAAAATGCGATTGAAAAAAAAAAGTACAACAGAACGAACGATGATCTGGACGTTCACAATACGATTACATAGGCTGTTATGTCCAATGAGGTGGTGTCACGACATTGTAAGCACTTTGACGGGCTCATACTTTGAAAACCACTCAAGAGTGCTGCTTTGATAGACGCCATGAACTGCAAGAACTTCCGCGATCGTCAGACTGGTCCCCCATATATAATATTTTCTCCTCGGATTTGCACGATTTGCGTGGGTCGGGTCGTGGCAGGTAGGGGGGCTCCAGCCCCCCCCCCCCTCCCCCGTGGCTACGCCACTGCAGGAGTGATACATGTTACAACCACGGATGTTTACGGGATCCGTCGCGCCGGCGTCCTGGAGATTCCCCAGATGTTTGGAGAGCGTCATGTGCCGGTCAGGGGACATTGTGACACTGCGACGTCAAAGTAAAGTCAAAATTGCAGCATTTTAACGCAGCCGAGAGGTATGCCAAGGCGTCGAGGGGACGTGCGCAGGATGAGATACACGTGTGTTCGCCCCGCGATCATTTTCTTTATTCGTATTTGTCTGAAACGCTCCCCTTGCTCGGCAGGTGCGGATAATTCTACAATGCAATACGCTTAGGTCAGAAGAGCGTGTTAAAGGGTTATCGGCCTCCGTTCTTCTGAACAGCTGTTGCGGGCACGTGGTTTCCAGGCAATGTGTAAATGTCAGTAGAGACGCCTCGTCTATATGGTGTAATGAAGCGAGATTTCGCAGATCATCGGAATACCTGCAAGCGTTGGAAGGCAGAGGAAGGTTAGCATGCTCCTGCAGCCCGAACGCAATGGGCTGTGGAGTTTAGCATTACGTGTACCTTATGAAAGAGACCGCACATCACAGTACAGTGAGGGGGATGCATTTGTCAGTTCTGCATGTTACAAAAAATATCAGCATTAATTGTTTTGTTTGTATTTGCGTATATTCGTACAGCACGAACAGAAAATACATGGATGTTGACAATTTTATATATGAGACTGATATACAGGGTGTCCCAGAAAGCGTGTCACTGAATTGTAATTAAAAAAGAGTACGGAAGAAATCGCTGTGAAGATTGGCGTTGAAATGCGATAGTATGTAAGAGCTCATCGCTAGCATTCTCAGACGATAGACAATACAAGGCTACAAAGACTGAAGTAGCTGACGTACTGCGCCATTCTAACTTTCCCTACGGGTTCTGGTAATTTATCGTCTACCGTCTAGTCGACGATTTCCTTCATAAGGTCAGCGAACCAGTTGTTCTTGGGCTTCTTAATGTACAGTGTTGGACAAAACTTTACGGAACTTGCGAGCAGTGTATTTTCGCTTGGCAGAGACACCCTAGTGGCGGGCGAATGCGGGAGAGTTCATTCGTGCAGAGGGATGGAAGAGTACCCTGTGGTGATCCACCTTAGTAGTAGCGGTAACTTTGCTTGAGAGTGTGAACGGTGAAATGATTTTGTTTTCGCTCTACTGCACCAAGCGCGAGCTGCTATCGCCATGACTCGAGGTTACAACCAGCTGCGGTGCCTAGCCTCTCTCATGTTTTTTTTCTCACTCACGCACGCACGCACGCACGCACGCACGCACGAACGAACGAACGAACGAACGAAGAAACAAACAAACAAACAAACAAACAAACAAACGAATGAACGAACGAACGAACAAACAAACGGACGAACAAACAAACAAACGAACGAACGAACAAACAAACAAACGAACGAACGAACGAACGAACGAACAAACGAACAAACAGAACAAACAAACAAACAGAAGAGAACAAACAAACAGACGGAACAGACAGAACAAACAGAACAGAACAAAACAAACAAACAGAACAGAACGAACAAACAAACAGAACAGAAGAGAAGAGAAAAGCGTGTACCCTTGAGCACAAACACAAGAAGAAAAAGGGGAGACGATGCTGGTATAATAGTTTGTCGCCCCACTCGCTTTTTTCGCAGCAATAACAGAGGCCACGTGCTCAGGCAGGGAAGCGTATAGCGACCTTATACCTTCTCCACATTTGCTAGATTCCTGACCCAGTACACTGTTATTCGAAAAGGTTCCCTAATGTAGTGAAAAAGGGTAGATTTCCCATTTAAACTTTTTTCGCGTCAGATTTACTCATTACAAAATTAGAAAAGATGGTTCTTTCCCCTTCATTTGTGGGGAATGTGTAGTGGAGGTGTACGAACATCGCGGAGAAGTGGTAAGCCTGCCTCTTACTCATTCTTACATCTTTTCTTCTCGGCCGCTCCACCGCCGTGCACTTTCATATGCGCATGTATGGTGCATAGTTCCCAATATTTTTAAACGTTTAAACACATTAAATCTCAAATATATATTTCCGTGATAACATAAAATAGGTGAATTCTGTCTCTCGTTGGTCGTCAATCGTCACCAACGCAAGCAAATTACTTGTGGACATGATTGAGTCAGACGCGCTCTTGCACCCTTACGGGACCTTTCATGTCCGTTTTGATGGGCAAAGTTTTAACTTCCTCTGAGACGTTGAAGCTCAGTTATCAAGAAATTAATGCCTTTCAGAACGCTTCATTCGACCGAAGCCATTCGGTAGATGGTCCACCCACGGCCGCGAGAGATGTTCGTGAATGCTGAACAGAACCGTTTCGTAGCCATAACCTTTGTTTGAGGGAGTCAATTCAGGGAACTCTTTTTCATTTTCAGGTTACGTACCAGCTTGACTGGTAATGAGACGTGCCAGTATGACAGAAACACAGGTGAGGTCATGTTGCTTTACAGGTCCTTACATTGCTTTCGTGGTGAGTCGTTTACGACGTACGTCTATTTGTTTTGCAGTTTTATCGTGCATATTGGCCGCTGGACGTTCGAGTGCTGGAAAAGACATGCTTTCAACGAAATGGTGCATCGAGGAGTCATGGTATGAATGTGTCAGTACCGGTGGTCAGTGGTTTCCGTAAGTAATGTAACTTTTCGGATTTGCAGTTCTTTTTGCTGCGTGTGGTGGTCGATACTGGACACTTCCATACTAATAGCAAAGCCGGTAACGATTCAAAATTGGACGATATGTACTAACTCACTATTTGCACCTGTTTCGTGTCTGCATGGCTAATAAATGATGTGTTTTACAGTTCACATTCGTTCTTCTGTGGTGCCAAACTGACGTGTTCCACTTGTCTCGTTCGGCATTTCGTACTCCTCATTTTGGTATATCATATGGCTTACGGAACTCTATCTAATGAGTGTATGCTTACACCTTCTAGAAGTGGTAAAAACTCCTCGTGAGGGGTTCGCTATAGGACAAGCCGTCTACTCTGTAGTTAACCTGTACTTTTTGGATAGCAGTGATGCGTCCACAGAATCTTGTCCAGTGGCCAGTACACGGTGAGTGTCTGGGACGCCCTCTCGTAAGAGGGACTCGGTTCACGGACTCGAATGGACGCGGCCTACGCTCTTGTTCCACAGTCTACCCTACACAGAGGTTATCGAGAGGGCACTGCTCCCCAACGCTCTGGACCGGCCGGACAGACTAAACCTCTGGACAGACCTCTGAACGAACTAAACCAATTCTTAGCGCCCAAATTTTAACATCGTTCGGCAAGAACACACACATGACTTACTTCTGAATATGGGCGCTCATAAGTTCGCGTTGCCCACGCAATTCAAAATATGAGGAGAGTCGTGTTGAGGCATAGATGCTGGAAATCTTCGTGGGTTGTAGTGCACTCTTACTGCAGTTCCTCGGGAGGACTTTCGAGCTCCTTGCAGAACGAGCTTTCGATCTCCTTGGGCATTAGGACACACGAGCCGCACCGGCACCATAAACAAGTGCGCATTAAAAATGGTAACACGAAATTTACAGAGAACGTTTATATGTTCGATCATAATGTGTGCTGAAAACCTCATCACCTACCAGTCTGTCAAAGACAGCGACTGATGGTGTTTGTTTCATCTGTGCCCGATGTTCGTTACGCTTTGATTTCGGCCGGCATGCAGGCATTGCTGATGTTTCGGAGGCAAGACTCTCGAACTGTTCAGCACGCAGAATTTCCTTCGCGATCGCAGAAAGGTCAGAAAAAAGTTCCGGGTTCGAAGTCTCTGCATTGCTTGCTTCGACGTCCATTTTGAAGATCGCTTTCCGGATGACGCTTTCACTAACTCGCTAACAAGAGAACTTCCGGTCTGGGCGTCCAATGAACGTCAGACTCATCTCCGCGTCACACACACGGAAAGTGGCGGAAATCCACTACAAAGAGGCTAGATTTCGGCGCCTAATGCGCGAGTTAAGGGGGAAAAGCCAAGTCGATTTTCAGCTGCCCATTTGGCTAACATTGCTGCCACGCACAACGAAAATATTTCTCGCGTGGTTTGGAGATATTTTATGCCTTCGTAATAGATGCAAATGAAACATTTATCGATCTTCTGGTCCGAGTCCCTTTAACTATTCCCTAAGTATTTTCCTTGTTGCTGTAAATAAACGTTGTTTTCGAGGGTTGCCGAAGTGCGTCTCAGGCCAAGTTTTTGGACACCACCATCACCATGTATTGGCAACTGTCCAGCAGTGGGAAGCAGAGGAGAAGAACCGAGTAATAGAAACATCATTTACTGATTCCAAGTGGCTTCCGCCGCAGTTGCCCCACTGCCCAATTGAAGGATATGGGGTATGGCACCTAGCTATGGTGATTCGGTACAGACTTCACCAAGCCAGTTACACTTTTAGAGTCAATATAAAGCCAGGTAGCCTTTCATTCACATGCGGAGAAAATATACTGAATAAGCCGCATCGCATAACTACATTAGAAACTACGTTCATGGGGCGCATCTGAAATATCCTCCGAACGTCCAAATATCCCGTCGCGATAGGTATGGGACGTTTCTGAGATGTGAAAAAGTGGGTCTTTTGCTAGTCCCATGGATGTGCAAAAGACGTCTACAGGCTCTCTGAGCAAATCCCTGAGATATATCCGAACATTCACGTGAGGTTTTTACGGGAATACCGTTGGAATGCCTGTGGTTTGGTGTGATTGGCAAGGCGTAACCTTGATGGGAAGCGAGACATCAAAATTGTATGTGCAGGCTCTTTCTGACGCATCCTTTGGCAGGACGGAGTAGCAGAGGCGTTAGGAACAGATAGAGTAGCAGAAGCAACAGGTACCTGGCCAGTTAAGGCGACGAAATTTGAATTTCGCTGCAACAGAAAGCGAACGATACTCCTCTTTGCTTCGTCATAGTCGGCCATTATGTCCGTCTCTTGGGTTCTAGCTCCTCAAGTACAATGGGGACGGACAATCAAACAAGTTCTTCCCCTGCTCTCATGCCTCTTTTTCAGTCGCTCATCCAAACGCGAGGAAGGGCACAACGCGAATGCAGACGACTATAATTTGCCAAAGATACCATCCCTGACCGTAAATCAGGGCTGTTTCGTTCGAATCTTGACGTTGACAATATTACCAAGTTATTTATGGCGAGTTCGGGTGATCATGCCATGGCAACACGGTCTAGCGCTCGGAAATTGCTAGGTCGGCGCCCGCGCTGGATCACGTGATCGTTGCCATCCGAACATTACTGCCAAGAATCTAGCGGTTGTAGTTGTTTGGATCACGCTCGGGGCATCGCGGTCATTCGTCTTCGGGATTCGTGGTCTGCTAGTGCACGTGAACTTGAGCGTGCGACCAATGCGTTCCCTCCCCACCCTCGCAGTGCGTATGTGACAGTAGTGGATACCGTTCAGCAATCCGGTGCCCGGTTATATCAAGTTCTGGCGAAAAAAGTGCTAGATGCATATTCCTGGCGCTCGGAAAGGCCCACCTGACCATGCAATATCCTGCAAAATTGGCGAAAACATGCGGGATCTGGCAAAAAAAAAAATGAAAAAAAGAAGATGTTGCCACGAAATGACCACCGGATGTCGCGATTAGTTTCGTGCTTAGTGGCTGTGGGGGCTTATGTGTTTGTGTCGTCCCTAGTGGCCTCGGCTAATTCTAATGGTTCCACAGTGTCAGCCTTGCCCGCGCTACCTGCGAAGTGGTACCGTGGAAAACGTCATGAAATCGCTACACGGAAATAGGAGGTCGCTGTACATGCAGACGGAGGTGATGTCGTCTGTTTCCGCCGGTGGTCACACACGATTTGAAAAATACAGAATAGCCACGAGTGACTGCTGATGCGACTGACAGCATCACATTTCCATAGGTACGGCAGTTGAAACTGGTTTGCGACTCAAGTCATCCCAAAGAATAACGTCACTTCGGAATTGGGGTACTACAGAGCACAATTCACAGCAGCACGCATGCCAATACTGTTTGACCCATATCTTTTGGGAGTTGACATCCTGCTCAGCATGGATGATGCAGCCTTTTTCAGTGCAAAGGGCAACCGACACAAAACGAAATTCTCTAAGAGTTTGTCAGCAACGTTGTGGCACTCTGGCAGAGCAGGTGTAGCAGCTCGTCTTGCACACGATTTCCTATGTATCTCTCACTGAATACGCTGATGCTACCATCTTGTCCTCGTTTTGGCGGAACACGCATTCAGCTGTCTGTGTCAGCGCAAGTGCACTTGATGATGGAAACCATAGTGATGGCTTGTCTTTCCGTGCACGATACAGGTTCAGCGCAGTAAGATCAGCATGTGCTGCATTTCTGTCGCCCCGGAGCGTGTCCTTGCAGTGTTGACACAACTTGTACTTTCTGACCACGTTTATGATTACGTAACCAGTTAAGTAATGTAAAATCTGCTGTTCCTCCTCTGAAAGGTCCATTTCTACACATTCTACGACCGGATTGCTGTCCGGCAGTGAAGAATCCACCTTCTTTGTAGGGAGAACAGCTCTTCACACTCATCAGTGTTGTATGAGCACTTTTTGGTTTCCTGAAAAAAAAAACTGCCTCAGCACGATCATTCTGAGGGTCATCTTAAACTCCCTTGCACGTGGAATTGGGTTCTTGCTTCGCACCATACTGAAGAGATTCTCCAGTGCATACTGTGTGAAGCGGTTCAAGAGGATAAACTTGAACTTGAGTTCGTTCAGGTAGTATTCTCTCAGGCACAAGGCGGACGTCGTTGATTGATTTATTACTGTCTGTCTACTGTCTGGACCGGCCGGACAGACTAAACCTCTGGACAGACCTCTGAACGAACTAAACCAATTCTTAGCGCCCAAATTTTAACATCGTTCGGCAAGAACACACACATGACTTACTTCTGAATATGGGCGCTCATAAGTTCGCGTTGCCCACGCAATTCAAAATATTAGGAGAGTCGTGTTGAGGCATAGATGCTGGAAATCTTCGTGGGTTGTAGTGCACTCTTACTGCAGTTCCTCGGGAGGACTTTCGAGCTCCTTGCAGAACGAGCTTTCGATCTCCTTGGGCATTAGGACACACGAGCCGCACCGGCACCATAAACAAGTGCGCATTAAAAATGGTAACACGAAATTTACAGAGAACGTTTATATGTTCGATCATAATGTGTGCTGAAAACCTCATCACCTACCAGGAAGGAAGGGAGTTGCCTCAGGACAGAAGCCGCCGATATTTCGAACAGAGACTGTTCTTCTTCTGGGCACCGTCCTCATCATCACCTACCAGTCTGTCAAAGACAGCGACTGATGGTGTTTGTTTCATCTGTGCCCGATGTTCGTTACGCTTTGATTTCGGCCGGCATGCAGGCATTGCTGATGTTTCGGAGGCAAGACTCTCGAACTGTTCAGCACGCAGAATTTCCTTCGCGATCGCAGAAAGGTCAGAAAAAAGTTCCGGGCTCGAAGTCTCTGCATTGCTTGCTTCGACGTCCATTTTGAAGATCGCTTTCCGGATGACGCTTTCACTAACTCGCTAACAAGAGAACTTCCGGTCTGGGCGTCCAATGAACGTCAGACTCATCTCCGCGTCACACACACGGAAAGTGGCGGAAATCCACTACAAAGAGGCTAGATTTCGGCGCCTAATGCGCGAGTTAAGGGGGAAAAGCCAAGTCGATTTTCAGCTGCCCATTTGGCTAACATTGCTGCCACGCACAACGAAAATATTTCTCGCGTGGTTTGGAGATATTTTATGCCTTCGTAATAGATGCAAATGAAACATTTGTCGATCTTCTGGTCAGAGTCCCTTTAACTATTCCCTAAGTATTTTCCTTGTTGCTGTAAATAAACGTTGTTTTCGAGGGTTGCCGAAGTGCGTCTCAGGCCAAGTTTTTGGACACCACCATCACCATGTATTGGCAACTGTCCAGCAGTGGGAAGCAGAGGAGAAGAACCGAGTAATAGAAACATCATTTACTGATTCCAAGTGGCTTCCGCCGCAGTTGCCCCACTGCCCAATTGAAGGATATGGGGTATGGCACCTAGCTATGGTGATTCGGTACAGACTTCACCAAGCCAGTTACACTTTTAGAGTCAATATAAAGCCAGGTAGCCTTTCATTCACATGCGGAGAAAATATACTGAATAAGCCGCATCGCATAACTACATTAGAAACTACGTTCATGGGGCGCATCTGAAATATCCTCCGAACGTCCAAATATCCCGTCGCGATAGGTATGGGACGTTTCTGAGATGTGAAAAAGTGGGTCTTTTGCTAGTCCCATGGATGTGCAAAAGACGTCTACAGGCTCTCTGAGCAAATCCCTGAGATATATCCGAACATTTACGTGAGGTTTTTACGGGAATACCGTTGGAATGCCTGTGGTTTGGTGTGATTGGCAAGGCGTAACCTTGATGGGAAGCGAGACATCAAAATTGTATGTGCAGGCTCTTTCTGACGCATCCTTTGGCAGGACGGAGTAGCAGAGGCGTTAGGAACAGATAGAGTAGCAGAAGCAACAGGTACCTGGCCAGTTAAGGCGACGAAATTTGAATTTCGCTGCAACAGAAAGCGAACGATACTCCTCTTTGCTTCGTCATAGTCGG
The DNA here is from genome assembly GCF_037126465.1 of Ornithodoros turicata. Lineage (NCBI taxonomy): Eukaryota > Metazoa > Arthropoda > Arachnida > Ixodida > Argasidae > Ornithodoros > Ornithodoros turicata. The sequence goes on along the minus strand of NC_088201.1, from coordinate 120,436,583 downwards.
CCATTATGTCCGTCTCTTGGGTTCTAGCTCCTCAAGTACAATGGGGACGGACAATCAAACAAGTTCTTCCCCTGCTCTCATGCCTCTTTTTCAGTCGCTCATCCAAACGCGAGGAAGGGCACAACGCGAATGCAGACGACTATAATTTGCCAAAGATACCATCCCTGACCGTAAATCAGGGCTGTTTCGTTCGAATCTTGACGTTGACAATATTACCAAGTTATTTATGGCGAGTTCGGGTGATCATGCCATGGCAACACGGTCTAGCGCTCGGAAATTGCTAGGTCGGCGCCCGCGCTGGATCACGTGATCGTTGCCATCCGAACATTACTGCCAAGAATCTAGCGGTTGTAGTTGTTTGGATCACGCTCGGGGCATCGCGGTCATTCGTCTTCGGGATTCGTGGTCTGCTAGTGCACGTGAACTTGAGCGTGCGACCAATGCGTTCCCTCCCCACCCTCGCAGTGCGTATGTGACAGTAGTGGATACCGTTCAGCAATCCGGTGCCCGGTTATATCAAGTTCTGGCGAAAAAAGTGCTAGATGCATATTCCTGGCGCTCGGAAAGGCCCACCTGACCATGCAATATCCTGCAAAATTGGCGAAAACATGCGGGATCTGGCAAAAAAAAAATGAAAAAAAGAAGATGTTGCCACGAAATGACCACCGGATGTCGCGATTAGTTTCGTGCTTAGTGGCTGTGGGGGCTTATGTGTTTGTGTCGTCCCTAGTGGCCTCGGCTAATTCTAATGGTTCCACAGTGTCAGCCTTGCCCGCGCTACCTGCGAAGTGGTACCGTGGAAAACGTCATGAAATCGCTACACGGAAATAGGAGGTCGCTGTACATGCAGACGGAGGTGATGTCGTCTGTTTCCGCCGGTGGTCACACACGATTTGAAAAATACAGAATAGCCACGAGTGACTGCTGATGCGACTGACAGCATCACATTTCCATAGGTACGGCAGTTGAAACTGGTTTGCGACTCAAGTCATCCCAAAGAATAACGTCACTTCGGAATTGGGGTACTACAGAGCACAATTCACAGCAGCACGCATGCCAATACTGTTTGACCCATATCTTTTGGGAGTTGACATCCTGCTCAGCATGGATGATGCAGCCTTTTTCAGTGCAAAGGGCACCCGACACAAAACGAAATTCTCTAAGAGTTTGTCAGCAACGTTGTGGCACTCTGGCAGAGCAGGTGTAGCAGCTCGTCTTGCACACGATTTCCTATGTATCTCTCACTGAATACGCTGATGCTACCATCTTGTCCTCGTTTTGGCGGAACACGCATTCAGCTGTCTGTGTCAGCGCAAGTGCACTTGATGATGGAAACCATAGTGATGTCTTGTCTTTCCGTGCACGATACAGGTTCAGCGCAGTAAGATCAGCATGTGCTGCATTTCTGTCGCCCCGGAGCGTGTCCTTGCAGTGTTGACACAACTTGTACTTTCTGACCACGTTTATGATTACGTAACCAGTTAAGTAATGTAAAATCTGCTGTTCCTCCTCTGAAAGGTCCATTTCTACACATTCTACGACCGGATTGCTGTCCGGCAGTGAAGAATCCACCTTCTTTGTAGGGAGAACAGCTCTTCACACTCATCAGTGTTGTATGAGCACTTTTTGGTTTCCTGAAAAAAAAAACTGCCTCAGCACGATCATTCTGAGGGTCATCTTAAACTCCCTTGCACGTGGAATTGGGTTCTTGCTTCGCACCATACTGAAGAGATTCTCCAGTGCATACTGTGTGAAGCGGTTCAAGAGGATAAACTTGAACTTGAGTTCGTTCAGGTAGTATTCTCTCAGGCACAAGGCGGACGTCGTTGATTGATTTATTACTGTCTGCACCGGGACGGTGCAGACAGTACAATCATCCCTGTCACAATCATCCATGCGCATCCACGGATCATTCTCTCGTGTTCCAGCAGTTACAATCATCCCTGTCACAATCGTCATGAAGTCCTCCAGGAAACCACGAGCCCCTGCAGCGGCATTTTCGTTTAGGTTGCTCAGTGCACAACTCAATGACCGCGATGTCATTAGACTGAACCACTTAAACACTTGGTCAAGAAACCATGCCGTGGTGAGGGCTACTCTTTCCATCTTTCCCTGTTGCACCAGCATTCTAAGAGCAGCACTTACGGCATGATTACAGTAGACATACGCGTGCATAACCTTCATCTTGTCGTAGTGATTGGGATTTAGGTCCTTCAGTTGGCGCTGCGGCATAAGTTTGAGATCATTTTCTGCATCCAGCTTGCAGGGTTGTTCCACACGGTCAATGGGTACCTGAAAGCAGAGAATAAACCCTGCATTCATGATGCTGATGTTACAGTAGGAGGAGTACTGTATGTCCCATGCGATATGTCCTAGTTCCCACAGTGGTAGATTATATACCTTATTGCTTGGGAGACCGTACTTCTTCATGGTGGCCTCGCTGACGATGAATGATTTTCTCCGAACCATGTGCCCACGCAAGTTCTTTAGGAGGTGAGTGGGGTCAGCAATGGAGTACAGACGTCTTCCTTTATCACATGGGTGGAGGAAGGAAGTGTTCGACTTCCCGTACTTGAATGCCACAATACTGCACAGCCTCCAGACTGCTCGGTTTCCACTGCCCCTGTCACTGACTACTGCATCAACTCTAATGCCGATTGACTCGCTTACCCGGATGACCTCAAACACGGTGTCCCTCACAGTAGCAGGATCGAAAGAGTCACCTGCAGTGAAGCATTCCAGGAAGTAACGTTCAAGTCCCAAGAATAGGATACATATAAAGCAATGACAAGTACTGTGAGGGCATATGCGTTTCAGTAATTACCGGTGAAATGGTAGGCGAAGTTGCTCCACGTAGCATGAATACGAGGGCGTGTGTAGCGAGGCTGCTGCTAGCTCTAGGGCATACTGGAGGCAGTGTGGGGCATGCGGAAGGCAGTGTGGGGTCGCCTGAAAACCATATATGAGCATCACCACTTGTTCGTGAGTCTCGCATTCACTTCAAGTGTATGGAACTAGACTTGCCAACTTATTTCTGTTCGGATGCAATGTGAGAAATAACATTGCAGTATGTGTGAGTAACAGAAAGCTGACCAGCTAGTAAACACTAATGCTCATTTTTTGGGCAGCTTTCAGCCATACCTACTACAGAAGAGGTGCTGCTATCATAGTCTAGGCTTGGAATTTTTTTTAACTTCAGCAATCATCAACGATATGTGACGCTCATCAGGATGGAGTTAGGAGACTGGGGCAGCAATGGCTGACATAATCTTCTTCAGGACACCTTTCATAAAACGTCTTATCAGGTGTGGCAAATACACAACGCAGGTCTCTACTTTTAAGAGACTGCATCACATTTTGCAAGTTACATTCACGTCATGCATACACTGACAACGGGTATCTGGGGAAAACTTCAGGTTTTCAATGCCTCTCTGTAGTGTCCTTTCTGCGGGAAGGGCATAAATTTTGCAGTTATTGGAACATACTTGTAGGCTCTACTCCCACATGCCACTCAGAGTCTCAGTGCCTTGAGAAATGTGGCTCCTGACCATGCTGATAACTTGATTGTACCTCTTTCGAGGGCCCGGATTTGGCCTGCCGATAATATGCTTCGGAAGGACGCTTTCAGTCTCTGGCACCTCTTTGCAGCCTTTTCCTCTGCAGGTTGAAAGGTCTTCCCAGGCCAGCAATGCATGCCGTTTGTAGATCTATTGTCGCAGCCTCTGATGGCACTGACTGGCAGGGAATCTGGTCTGCTGAATTACTGTGGTCGTGGTGCACCTCTGCTACATCTGGAGTCTGACTCACAGCTACAGAAAACAATAAAATAAGAGGCACAGTAATGAAGCAGGGTAAAAGCAGCCTACTAGCTTCCATGATATGTCAGGTAACTAACAGAGGCAGCTGCAACACCACGAAAGAAACAGACCAAAACAAGTTTGCGCTTTACTTACACAGGTCAGTTGAGCTTCCGTCCTCAAGCGAGCAACTTATCTGGGTTTACACAGGCTCATTTAGATGGGCCAGAAGTTGGGTTTCAGAAGCTGTATCTGAAAGAAGCACAAATTAACAAAAGAAGCACATGCCAACGTGTGATTCATACAAGTCTAAATTGATAGACGGCACACACTTCAAAGGAAAGGGCTACATGAGTTCATGCATCCTGACGACCGTGTAGTAAATACCTTCAAGAGCCGTGGATGCTGTCCTGTCAAGGCGTGCTGGCATGTTGTCACTTGTAGAAGCAAGGACTTCTTCGTGATCTGCACTGCAAGCAAGTACATCGTTAAGTTCTCTGTGCTATTGCTAAGACGTGTCATACTAACTGATAAAGCAAGACAGTGAGAACTTTCACTATCACAGGCCATTTGGAACCTGGGGCTGGACACACAGGGCTGGACATTTGTGGGAAAGGCGGTTTTCATTGCTTGGGTGGTTCACGTTGTGGAAAAATAGACGGCACAGCATTCCACCGCAACTTCTTCTTCGCTCCTGGCATTCGATTCTCGAATGGGTCACCCCATAACCTCCTATAGTATATAGGAGTATATAGGAGTATGTAGGAGGCTATGGTCACCCATAAAGTGGTCCTACAACACACGTGGGGTAGGTAAACATTGCTTCCAGCACCGTGTGTCGGAGATTTCCGGCGCACGTCAAAAGAACCCCAGGTGGTCGAAATTATTCGCAGTCCTACCCTGCGGCACGTGCAGTATGTCGCCACACTAGGCAAACAAACCTTACGTGCAACATCACGGCACCATTATTATTATAAGTGTTATCAGATATCGACTTACTCCTTATGCAACTAGCGACTTGTGAGCGTCAAAGCGAGAATACAAGCTACGCGAAATATGAATCACAGCAATGACTCAATTAAACACAAGGACAGTGTTACAAATCATCTTATGCAGTATCAAAAAGAGAAGTGCCCATATACGGCGGCGCCTACCTGTGTATCGCAATCCGAGGAAATCCCTCAAAGAGCAATTGGAAACAAGAAACAGCTGACACAATGATTTTAAGACCGTAAAGTGCCCTATTTAGCAGTGGTTATCTCGCAAAGACGGGTGTTTTTCGATGGGACGAGTCCTTTCGTCCGATTCTATGCAACCACACTCGCGGGCGTCAACCGTCATTCTTGCCTTCTGGGATGCTAAATAAAGCTTTGCAGTTCTCTGACTCTGTTGCTGCACTTGTACGCACGGCAGCCAGGCATTCTATTCTAAAGCAAATCACGATCGAGTAGCAACAACATCAGCGTAGACCGGATCGCAGACTCCGATTTTGGAACGGATATGGGGACCGGGAGTCATGTGAGCAAAGCCGGCCAATAGCCATCGCGGCGGCGAGGGGAAAAGGCTGGCGGTACTCTGAAACTTTTTCTAGTGCTCTACCCATGACAGCTAGATTTGTCTCTAGCCGCGGTTACGCCAGTTGTACAGGCACCATTCTGTTTCATCTGGCGAGTACTTTAGCTCATAAACAGAGTATGTCCGATATATAAAGCGTGCGCTATTCCCAGCACCAATCACATATGAAGCAAGCTCACTCCAAAGAGTGAGGATGTTGTCAAGCCGCGATCACTACCAAGTATGTTTCGGTTTTCGCAGATAGCGCCACGCTGGTCCGACTAAGAGAAGCGGAATGACATCGGCGGCATCGGCCGAGATGGCGCAACGCATGGCGTACATGGAGTGACCTCGTTTTCGTTAGAATGCTTTATATTTTGATAGTTGGAATACTGTGTGTGTTACGACCGCATGGAGCAACAGATAAAGTGAGCGAAAGACTGTTGTCACAAATACTGGATGTCTGCAACTTACATGTGTTGAACGTTCGTGTAGTTGGTTCTTTTGTCCCTTGAATGTTTTGGGAAAGCTAGCGTGTTAACTGCGTAGATTTGTGTTATGTTTTTGTCATACGTGTTCTCGTACTGAGCCCGTGCGATGTAGTGCTATTTTCGTTCGCATAAGTGCACATACGATATGAGCACGGTGTATTCGTAACTGTTACGGATCTTAGGGGTCGCTGCGCGAGATTCAATATAGCTGCCATCTCGGGGGTTGCTGTTGTATATCGCATGCGCTGGAGGGATGGATAAAGCAGACAGTCGACGAAGGAAGCTCTCCCTGGCAGCTATACTTCTGTACAGCTGATGATGACATTCCAACGACGCAAGGTGACACCGAAAAGCGTTCGAAAAACGAGGGGAAGATGTGTGTCATTGAGGGTGAACGACTGCTGGAAGCAAAGCATGTCCTCGCGTGCGGCCTCGTTGAGGAATCAGCGACGTACAAAAAGTACGTCAGCTTCGTCCTTACAACGAGCAATCCAAACGGCGACCCCACGGAAGTGTTAGCTAGGCTCGAGGGTTCCTGCACGATAAAGGTAAATGTCCTACGCTCGTTTTGTAATATAAGACATGAGTCATTGTTTTCATAGGCACACTCCAAATGCAAGGCTGGAAACTGGGGCCACTGTAAGCATGTCTTCGCAATGTCGCCTTACATGCACAGGTACGTAATTCGTAGCCGTAAATGTCTATTTTCTCTTGTCAATTAATGTGAGAATTACATTCTACAGTATCGCGTCTCCCCTTTTGCAGAGAATTTTCTGCAACACTCCCCCACGCCTTCCTTGAACCCACACTAAAATTTCACAACACTCCACCTCACTGCCAAAATTCTCAGACCAACACATTTTTCACTGCAAATGCCAATATCCAGCACACTTTTAGTATCAGTCTCACTGCAAAATCTCAGCACCCCGTAGAAGAAAATCATAGAAAAATCTTCGCTCTTTTCTGCGCAGCTTGTGCTGAAACCTCCTACTCTGTCCACAGTAGATGGGTAGAAATCCAGCGAACCGGTAGAGATGTAGGAAGGGAGCTGCCTCAGGACAGAAGCCGGACAGAAGCCGGCGGCTTCTGTCCTGAGGCAGCTCCCTTCCTACTCTGTCCACAGGTACGTGATGAACAGAACTGTACACAGGTATGTGATGAATCAAAAGTGGAGAGGCACTACTTTAGTGTGCCATTTAAAGGTAATGCCGCAGAAGAAAAGTGAGCGAGCTGCCTTGAAAGCATACAGTGATGAAACAGGGGGGGGGGGGGATATACGTTTATTTCGGAAAAGTCAGCCTGACCGAAGGTCGGCTCGCTATTCCTAAATCAAAATATATCACAAAGAAAAAGTACAACCAAATATATAACCAGGGAATGTTGTCAGAGCTATGGGATTTGTTGTCAATCCTTCAGTACCCTGGCTCGCATATAGTTCATATGGAATCATCCACCAAAATGGTGTCCCAGAGGTGCTGCTTGAAGTTAAAAGCCCAGTATTGGGTGAGAAATATGCTATTGTACATTTGGTGAAGCAGAAGAAAGTGCGTTACCTCAGCAGTGATGGCGAAAATATTTGTTTGAAAAAGGGACATAGTTATTATTCTCAAGTGCAGCTGGGTCTCTTACTGCTTAACTTGCATGAGTGCCACTTTTACATTTACTCAAAGACTACGTCACTCCTTATCGTTTGAACCGAGACGATGAGTACTTGAGGGGGATCCTCAACAAACTGTACTATATGTATTTTGTCCACATGCTGCCAAGGTTGACTACAAAAGCTAGAAGGTGATCTAGCGCCTCCTAACCTGTCTGGTTATGCTTCCTATTGAGGGAAATCTTTCAATCTGGACTATAGTGACTGTACTTCCGAGAAGCTGATGTGACATACACTGTGCAAGATACAAGAGTGGTTCTTATTTCTGTGCAATATTGTGAAGTCTGTGATATTTATTTTGAAGTAAGAACAGTTATATTTAGAAATAAGCACCAGTTCTGTGTTTAATATCTTCTACAACATTATTGTGATACAAATTTCCTCTAACTGATGGGGAAGTTAGCAACGCAGACTATGGAATGTGTCGTCCATTTCAGCATAGCAGCTTTGTGGTGATGGGTAACCTGTGTCGTCACTCACTATGATACTAACCAAAACATATTAAATACCCACAACACAAGGTTGATGTCTGTGCTCACATTTGGCAGCTGATTTCGTGTTAACACAGGCTACAGCAACCATATGCCAACTGAATAACTTTTATGAGCGTCATATAGATATACAGGCAACATACATACATGCTGTGAGTCATACCGCATACATTGGTGCTGGGAAAATAATGTACATTTACATACTGCATAGTAGACCTCTAAAATTTGTCACAACTGAGGATGGGTGCAGATAAATTCACTAGGCCTGCTGCTACTATCATTAAATTGTGAATATGGGAAAGCAATTCCCATGGAATGGGGCCTCTTAGCAACTTGACAACTTTGAGCCTTTGAATAGCCCTCTCGACGTGGACACGGGCACCAGCATTTTTTTATGTTTCTTTTGCCTCCCGGGTCGAGAGTTGTTGCTTTTTCCTCAGAAATGGCGGCCGGATGAGACCAATATTACTTTCACTGCAAGCAACATCTATAGCTAACCCCTTATCAACCATCACATCATATTTGTAAGCGGACAGTTTCTTGAGAATACCAGATTGTTCAACCGTGGTCTTGTCTAAGGCTCTTCCCCCAAAGCCCTCACTGATGTGCGTGATGAGACATCCAGGAGAGACACCAACAAGGAATTTCACACTGTGGCAACCTTTGAAATGGGAATAGGTCTTGATGCGGCACGCAAATGCACTGTGATTTCTAAATGTGCACTTCCGTTCCATCTAAGACCACCCTGACTCGAGGGAACGATGAGAAGCACAGTGGCATGTTTTGCATCACTTCTTCTTTTGAGGGCCAGGTAAGTGCGGCCCTCATTACTTGTGCCAGGATGGGCAGTGTTGAGGAGAAATGGCAGTGCACGGAAGCTTCACTTACACCAAACAAAGGACTCATGCAGTTAAACGGCAAGCCAGTCTTAAGACGTACAAGCACGAGGAGTAGCCTGCTGTTTGTTTATAAATTAACTTTGGTACCACTGAAATTGTCTACATGATGCACAATCTTGTCAAGCAGCTCAAAGGAGGGAACACCAGTGAACTTGTGCAAGGCACCTTTGCTCGAAATTAAGTCTGCTAGCTTGAGTTAGCTCAGTTATTTGTTCCATTGAATCGGCTTGGACTGGAGCATCCTTGGAAAGCACAGTTTCTCCTCTTTGGCGGCAGCAACTGCAGTGCACCTCTTCTTGACACACACCATCATCTTTAGTGTCATTGGCAGTTCCAGTGACGAGAGTGGCACACTGTGACTTTCACATTCAGCAGGCTCGATGTTTGGCGGCGATTCATTACTACCTAGCAAGGGGAAAAATGGCTGAATAAGGCAGGGAAGTCATGTGTTTACATAACAGTGTTCGAGCTCGCTATTGTTATGGGTGCTAACAACGTGGAATCTACATTAGGCTACGTTATTTTTTGACAATCAGGTCTTCGTCTTTTACCTCGTGTGTCCGTGAGTCGCAATGCTCGAGCCAAAGCTCGTGCTTCTCGAGAAACTGCAGAAGCTTTTTGGGCAGATGTGGGGACGCTGTCGTGGCTGCGTTTAGGAAGGTTCTCGGACGGCACAGCAACAGTGTTGCAGCTTCTGCAACACTAAGTTCAGGGGCAGCTATTTTGTCCTGCAGCATGATATGAAGGGCTTTTAATAAACATGCCCAGTGCTCTAGGTCAAGTACAGGGACGCTGTACAATAGTACCCAGTTCTTCAGCTCTTTCGCTTTCCACCACCTGCGCTCTTTCGTTGGCCTCTGCATGCGCCTGACATCTCGTGGAGCTTGTAATGTCATTAGCCTTTGATCAACCCTGTCTTGTTCACGACCTATTGCATGTGGACAATTAGATGGGTCGAGCCACACCTCCAAAAACTGACGCCCAACCCCCAGCAGAATACATTGCATGTAGTCCGGTCCGAAGCTTTCCACTATGTGAAACTGACGTAGGTGGACCAAAGGCGAGGCAGTTTTGACACCATTAATTCTTTTTCCTTCCTTTACTGCAAATTCCATATCGTCAAGCATCTGTTGTTCGGTACGTGCAGTAGGCTCAGTGATCTGAACAGGATACTTCATGGAGCCCCCAACCCACTCTCCTTTTTGCAAACACCAACTGCACACACAGTAAGGTTTAATTTTTGGCTGGCCCTTGTACACAATATGGAAGCCCTCAGTAGTTAGCCTGTCCATGTCATCAACAAAGGCACTTTGGAAGAGTGCCATATCTGGCTTTCCCTTCCCAAACCACAGAGCTGCCAAGATCAGCTTGCTCATTCTCTGAAGTAATTCATTAACAATATGTTGAACAGGCCATATAGCAGAGCCACTTGATTTGAAAAGAGGTGCCCCATCTGTATTGGGTGAAAAACTAATCCGCTGTCCAGAACCCTTCTGTGGATGTAACAAACTTACGGTACACCTATCCGTCCCAAATGTCACAGAACATGGTCCTTTCCGGCAGTGGTTGTGTCAGGTCAAGAAGGTCGCAGTTCCTGAAGAGCTTTTGCAATTGTGAATCAACATTCAAGATAACAAACAATAGCACATTGGAGAGAGGTGACATGTTAGCTGAACATTGGCAGTTTGGACACTGAAAAGACGAGTTTGTGTCCAGATGGCTTATTGGCGTGAAGCATCCTCGACAAAAGGAACGGAAGGTCATGAAGCTCCACTGTGTTATCTTGTAGCGAGGCTGTGGCAGTATTGGGCGATCAAAGAAAACATTTATCATTTCTATCATGGTTTTCAGTGCCGTGAAGGATACTTTATTTTTCAAAGCATGCTTGAAGACCATCAGCAGGATATCTCCCGTTGACACAACTACTTTTTCACTTATGCGTTCTTGAAAAATATCATAGAAGAACAAATCGTTGCCAGGAGTGGACTTCTCGCCTTGTTGTTCTCGTGGTAGCTGTAAGAACAAAAAGAAAACGTATGCAAAAATACTTCTAGACATCCCAAGTGTCACTATCAAGATTAGTCATGAAGCAGATGCGCTCAAATAAGCTAGAGGAACGAACGAACGTTGTGCAGACACCCCTCCCGAGCCGTGCACTTACCAGCTTCCGCCTACTACTACACACACGCTTCTGTCATACAACATCAAAACACCATGACTGCTACGAGAGATGTGTAAGCATATGTCAAGACCTGTGAATACTATGAACACTTGCCAAGCAGCAGTTACAGGACTATTGCAATGAGCCCCACCAAACACTATAACGTACTTGTCGTTTTAAAGTTTAACCGATGTGCTGCTCTCAACCATGCACCAGGAGCAAAGCCAACCGGTAGTTCCTACAGAAGCGTGTAGTATGATAAGCTAGACGTTTGAATTAGTGTTGCAGCTGCACTTGTTCGTGTCATCTATTATCACAGAAAGTTGGTCACCATTTCCATTTCGACACAAATAGAAGCACTAGTACTGGTTGTCCGAATGTCAGACAACACACATTTTCAGCAATTTCCTGAAAAGTGTTGCTTTGGTAAGACCGGGCAAAGGCACTGGTCTTCTGCACAGCACTGAAACAGCAATAGAATGGACAGGCCATATCATTTAATGGAAGCACTGGGGGATGACAGGGCTACAGCAGCATCTGGTACAATACCGCAGTTTCCACCCGACTGCATGACGACCATGAAACGCTCCACATGTATGTTTCTACAGTATTTGCCACTCTCTCCTGTGTTTCCCTGTCATACTGTTCACTGTAGTACGTAACCAAATGATAATATTGGCAAAATGAGCACTTTGTAACCAAAATGTGGTAACATCAGTGGCGTAGCCAGACCTCCAAGGTAGGGGGGGCTCGATACGAAAACTCGCCCCCCCCCCCCCCCGCTGATCCTGTGTCGACAACACACACATACTTGTGCACACTGCAAACTGAGGATTAAAAAAAGGAACGAAAATAGTTGATTTAGACGTTCACAGTACGATTACATATGTATAGGCTGTCATGACCAATGAGGTGGTGTCACGAGATTGGAAGTATTTTGAAAAGCTCATACTTTGAAGACCATTCAAGAGTGCTTCTTAGATAGACGCCATGAACTGCAAGAACTTTCGCGATCGTCACACTGCCCCCCCCCCCCACATATATTATGTTTATGTTCTCGGATTTGCACGATTTGTGTGGGTCGGTCCGTGGCAGGTAGGGGGGGGGGGCTCGAGCCCCCCCCTAGCCCCCCGTGGCTACGCTACTGGGTAACATTGTCCTCAAATACTGTCCTCAGCTTTCATTAACATCTTGAACTGTGCCCATGCATATCAGGCCACTCACCCTACAATGCTCTTGCATCTCGGGATCACTTACGAAGTCCTTGTCGTCACTTCTAAGTGGTGAACTTATTTCCTGGAAAAGGAAGAGCAGCAGCACAAGAGCACAGTAAGGAAAAGTGGGATTCTGAGTAACAACTGACGCATTTTAAACGTAATATTTTACTGGAAAAGAAAAAACAGCGCCTCCTGCGCAATAACGCGTAAGGTGGTCTGCTGCTTACGTGTCCATTGTCGTTCTCGCTAGGGGATGCACTTGAAGGTTCCTCTTGGGGCGTCGTAACATCTGGATCGAAATTTTCGTCGTCAAGGTCCCGTTCGTAGCTGAAAAACGGCTCTTCAACGGCACCAGGGTCTGTTCTAGAGGTCAATTTTTTTTAAGCATCCCCAGTATAGTGCTGCTGACAATCTCGCGACATGGAAAATTCGGGGTCTAGAGAAGCCTCAGTGCACTCCCAGTTCCTCCAGCAAGAATAGCGGTCTTCGAAGAGTCCTCCTGAAACAACACGAGCAATCTTTTGTATAACACAGTGTAAAGGTAAAGATGCAAGCAAAAAACAAAAAACAAAAAAAAACGATTTTCACTTACTGCTTGTTGCCGGTGCGCGCGGCGAGTAGATCTCGGAAGCTGGAATTCCGCTGAAGGGCTCAGATAGCTTTTAAAATGTCCTCGCTTTTTTCGTTTTTTTTTTTTGAGTACTCATCGTGGCCCGTCTTCAGCGTATAATAAATCCCAGCGGCTACCCAAAGCAGTAGCACGGGAAAGACAACACGGCACATACCAATAACGCCGATGATGATGATGATGTCCATGTTTCGCGTTTTAATAGTTCTTCGACCATAGCTGATACGGGACAGCCAACATAACGAATAAGATAAAATAGCCAGTATTATTATGATGGCATTATTATTATGTTTGTTTCTATGCTCAACGGTTTATGCGAAACTATGCGCGCCACAACTCGGCGTTGCGCGCGGGCTTAATTTTCCTTTGTTATAATGCGGGGAACGCAGTAGTAGCGATTTGGTATTGTAGTCAGTTGCTGTTATCGTATTTACTGCGTGTTCACGCAGTTTTGGCAACCTGCACACAAAGAAGCGCGTTGCGATGATCACCCACGGTTGCGTCCGATATGAGGACGACAAAAAATGTGCCGTTGTGAATGTCAAAGACATCGAGGAGTTCTAGCCACGGCATATGAAGGACTTCTCTCCATCGACGTTCTACTCCGTGACTACTACCGAGCGTGTATATTGATGTCAGGAGGTGAGTGGCATTTCGGTTGCTCGAATCATCCGACATATCTACCGAGCGTTCTCGGCGCGGCCCACCGCCACATGCGCCATATTCGTGGCATGCTCAAGTATCGTTTATCGTTTACAATAACGCTGATTACGCCCGGTTGCAACAACGCGAGCTCAGACTTCAACCGAGATTAGCCGTTTTTAAGCTCGCGATTAATCGTCAACGATGTGCTACTAACGATTCAGTTTGACTGGTGTAATGGCAAGGCTCGAAATCCAGCGTTTCTGAACAGATCTGTGTGTTTCAGACTAAGGTTTGTGGACTTTAAAGTCTATTCAAGTCTGAAGTCTCGTTGCTGCAACCGGGCGTAAGTCGGTTGTCGCGTGTTTGACATCTCCCATCTTTGTGTGAGGCGACTTATCACAAGTGCAACGTTGCGTTCTGCAGGTTATATTTCAATCTGTAATCGTTTCTGGAATGATTTACAGAGTCAGCAGAAGACGTGGCGGCTAAAGTGAATCGGAAGAGAGTCAGCGTCCGTCGCATCGTAGACACAAGCGAAAGTGGAGAAGACACAAAACAAGAGGTAGGTCCACAGCATTCACTTAAAAAAAAACAGAAGAAAACACACACAGTAGGTTCTTCTTTTGCAGCCACCTGCCCGCCCGACTAAAGATGGGAACAGAAAGAAGGACCTGCTGCACATTTTAGAAAAGAGAAAGCTGCAGATCAATGAAGTAACTCATGAACCGTCAAAGCGCAGCAAAAAACACACAAAAAAAGCAGCCGAAGCCACTAGCTGGGGAGGACGACGCAACCTTACGCCATAGAGACGAAAGCATCATACGCGACCTTGAGATCAGGCTTCAGGAAAAGAACAATGAAATTCGGAACCTGCGTAGGATCAACATAGCTCTGCAAGAGAAGATCCTGTGCAGGCTTGATGACCAGAATGGTACAGCATGTTAATGTATTTTATGTAAATTGCATAGTTTATGTCTTCAGAGCATCATTTAATCCGGAGTGTACCATGAAGGTCCTCCTGCTGGACATTTCGTGAGCATGTGGCACTATTGCATTTCTTTTCTTTTTCAGTGAACTGTGCGCATACATCAGCTACGTGCTGGCCTGTTAAAAGTTTATTTGCATATTCTAAATGATTATTTTTTTTTAAACTTTTGAAACACGGGTCTGACGTTTCCGACAGCTTTATCACAAGATTGAACAACCTGATCGAAAACTGTTTCTTAAAACAAATGTGTCGACTATCAGTGTTTTTGTTTTGTTTGTCAAGTAATTAGTTGGTCTGCAAATTTCATGTGCGGAGTAAAGGACGTCTTGTGGCTGTTCCTTACTTCCAACACCCCCAGGTGCAGACCCGTCCCCTTAAGCACATAATCTAATACAGTATAGTCCTGCGAGAGAGTGCACTGTGCAAGAATTTGTGGATTGAAATGCGTTATTACTTGGCAAAATCATACGGGCAGAGGCAAGTATTGCTCTGAAACACTCCTCGATCAAGCTGCTTATTCCTGTGATGAAGGTGCCTGAAGCGTCCCACTCATATTTCAAGAGTTAAAGATATAATTAGGTAGCTATGTAAATAAGCTTGCGACACGCTAGTCACGTGCTGGTCTGTAAGACGCTCATTTGCATATGCTAACTAATTATTTTTCTGTAGCTTTAGGCAGTGCCACTTATTCACAAGCTAAAGATCAGGTGATATAGAGCTCCGAGGAACAGAGAACTGCTGCATTAGTGAACCACAGAGCGGTGTAACCACACAAGTTCTGTGGCTATGTCAGTTTTATTTTAAATATGTGAAAATTAATGCAATCTGTGAGTGCCTTGCACTAACTCTCTTTTCGGACCCAACAGCTGGATGTACGTGAACTGTTACATTTGAGCGGTTTGTTTTTTAGCAGTACAGCTCTAAAATGACACCACCACTTTTTGGTTCCGTGCAGTTCTAGTCCACCCAAAAATACCGGTTCGTAATGGTTTTCGATTCAGGGTTGAGTTGACTCTCCGAATAAATGTTCCAGAGTCTGTGAGCATCCTTTTCATAGTGCTGTTTTGCTTTCATTGTGGCTGTAGAGAATCCTTGTGTGCTCGTTCAGCACGTTTTTATAAGTGCTGGTGCTGTACTGGTGTGAGTTGAGAAAAAATCATAAGAGCCTGTATTGCAAATTAACGAGAAAATATAGATATGGGGCCAACAAAATGTTCGGCGGCTATGGTACACTTAATAAAGGTAACCTGTTTATAGGCCATCAGGTCCCATCACAGTCCCTTCACGCTGTCAAGAAACTGAACTTGACAGCATTGAAGCTCCAGCACTAGAGCTTCTGCCACCCAGAGAGGGAACTCCTGAGCCACCGCCGCAAAGTGCAGTCAGCAGCAAAATGGTACGAGGAAGCATCCCATAATTACCAACACCATTCATTGATAGCAGCCAATAAAGGCTGCCCATGTGACAGCTGTATAGGTTCCTTATTGCATGTGCTCTAACTTGCTTCTTTCGTAAGCCCATAAGGAAGACATGGAGTATCCAAAAGTCCCTCGCTTATCCACTCCTGCTTCTAATTCGGGTTACTATTTTTTTCAAATGCAAAATACAGATGTTCGAAATGAGAGTTCTACATGATTTGATGGTTGTTTCCTTGAGGTTGAGTAATGGTGGTACTGCTAAAGCTAAAAAATGTTAACACATTTCTTGTCACCAGTCAGCAACTGGATTTTACTGTTGACAGTAATGTGTCTCAAAGTGGACCACTTGTCAAATTTTTTATGCACTCAGCTGTGCACTCTGATTTCACATATAGTGCTCCCTTGCATTCTTCTCAATGGTTCCAGATTAACATTGGCCAAGGTCTCAAGCTTCTGAAGGAGGAGGTGTGGGAGCGTTCCCAGTGCCAACAAAGGACTCTACTTTTGTGAAGGAGCTTCCCATGAGCATCTGCCCCAAAGAAGACTTGCAGAATAGGTCTTTGCTGGGTAAGCTGGGTAATTTTATCTGAAATTGATCAAGACATGTAGCCCTTTTCTGGGTGTATGTTTTCTAGAAGAAAGAGTTAGCACATATCCGTTGAGAAGTCCGTCTCCTTGGATGGTACCGCTATCTCGAAGAGGTTACGGCTGTCAGTTAATTAGTTATAGACTAGCAAGGTTATTGAACGACTTAGCATCCAGAAAAATTGACGTTAATAATTTAAACATGCGGAGCATCAAGAATATATTTTTAAATTGAGTACCAGTTAGCTTGTTGCATTTCAATTTGTGCTGTAAAGTATGTGTTCATGCGATTGCTCATGTTTATGTTGTTGTGAGCTTTTTGTCATTGCCGTGTGAAAAGTTTGGGAGCTTGGGCCCCGTCAAGCCTCGCGGCTTTTTTGCCATTGTTTCCCGCACCACTGTGCTGAATAAAGTTATTATTATTATAAGCTGGAATTGTGTATGAGCCTTCTACAGGTGTCCGTAGTGATGCAGCATGACACACATGTTGCCGAACAACACACAATGACATATTGCAGTGCCCAAACTATTGTGAGACGTAAAACCAAATGGGGAAAGATGCAGGCAACATCAGTTTGCATATCGTCACGCAACATCGGTGGCAATACCAGTGGCAATACCAGTTGCCCACTTTCAACTATAGTTGAAAAAACCAGTATACTGGACAGACTAGAAACCAGTATCGAGCGTCAGACCGGATTATTGACCCAGTCTGGATGCTGGTCTAACTGGATAACCCAGTGTGGGCACTGGTGTTACTGGACAGTCGAGTATGGGCACTGGCCTTACTGTAGTGTACAGTGTGGATACTGGTTTTACTAGAGAGTCCAGTGTGGTCACAAAGGTGTGCGCCCATCCGCTTTTTCAAGTCCTGTTCTACATGCAGTGTCGTATAGCGTGAGAGGCAAATAAGCAGTGCGGTCTGACCTTAATCTGCATGCATGGTGGTATGCACACTGAAATGCGGATTAACTCATTCAATATTCCCAGATTTGTTTTCTTTATTATGTAAATTTTGTGTTTTTATTTTGGTGCTTTGCCTTGCCGCGCAACAAATCCAAAACGAAATCTACAAGGATTCGCTGAATAGTTTTACATTTGCTTCTTTTGGAAGGTCAGTGAAAAGCTCAATGTAAAGTGGCATGCCATCTGAAAATAAAAGGTTGTAGATGTTCAGTACATGCTGTATTATTTCCAGAGCTCGGCATTTTGACTCACGATAACTCACGATCACAATCGTCTGATATAGTGTGCGCCCATTTCAGTCGCATGCGTAATCAGTGGTAGCTGCTATGGCGACCGTCATCCCGTACTCACAGGGAACTATTTGCAGCGCCGGTGCGATACTGTACTCACTCTGCCGAGGATCACTTGTTATCGCAGGTTACCACGCTACGAGAAAAAAAATAGTGACACTGGTGATTGCCGTCACACGTTCGCGATATTATAAAGCGTGATCATGGGGCATTACTAGTGCATTCGTGCGATAGCGATAACAACACACGTGCCACCCCGCAGCGCCAGCGGCTGACGCTGTATCATCTCTGATGTGATACAGGAGGATCGGTTTGTGAGAGAAAAGAGCTATTTCATTTTGGGGGGAGAGAGTTTATGTTATCATAAATAGCGACAGTCTGTTGGTTTTAAATTCTGGCGTAGAGGCGTAACAATAAGAGCGGGCTTCCTGTCCTGGGCACAGGAACAGAAAAAAAAGAAGACAAAAACGAAAATAAAAATAATAATTCGTGGGTCTTTTCTTATTGTTATTATCATTATTACTAAAGGTTTACGTCACGGGGCAGCTGAGATCATGAGCGGCGCCACAGCGGTCAGTCTGAAGATTGCTTTTGCCCACCTGAGGGTCACCTGTGATGAAGGCTCACCACACGGCACTCCTTATATAACGTCCCTCGCGGAAGACGGCGTTTCTAATTAACTTGTACCCAAATACAAAGTCCCTCGGCCGGATTCGACCCCGCGATCTTGTGATCATAAGCGAACACACTACACCGATGTGCCAGAGGCCGGTAACGACCAAAATGTGTGCAATGTAGAACAACGTTTCATGTAGCAAACTACAAAGACATTAGAGAGTTGTGGGAAAACTACCGCCCCTGCCCAACTGGGCACAGGGCTCCCACTCCCTTGGCCTTCTGCATCCGTTCGGAGGTAGTACGAAACAACCATTCAAGTAGCAGAGAAACAACGATTTATTACCATACTTGCATACCCTGCGATGCCAACGATCCGTGACCAGCTCGAGGATCCCCCGAGAAGTGTCACAATGCAAACACGCCCGCCTTTTTAAGGGTATCGATGACAGTCTTCAGAGCCCCCTACTATTACACGTGTACGATATCAACGGACGATAAGCGGCTGCACCGGCCGCGAGATAAGCCACTATCTCCAAACCCCACACTCTCCCGACCAAAAACCTCGACGTGCCGTCACGGCACTGAAAAACAAAAGAGATCCCAAGGCGCGATCACACACGAACCAGTTCAGTTCTCATATTTTCGGAGAAGGTCGTCCATGTCGTCGTCGGGAATGTCGATTAGGACGTCATTTCCTCTTGGCGGCTCTGCAGGTTGCTGCTCCATGTCCCGTAACATTTCCGGTCTGTGTCTTTGGATGATCGCAAGGGCTGCTACCACATCTGCATCTCGAACCCTCGAAGCCCGGGCGGCCTCTGTCCTGGCGCGGTGGAGGGACGTGGAGGTAGGGGCCTCCTGCGGCGAGAACTTGCTGGATTTCGAGTTTGCTGGGACGCCTAAAATAAAAAAAGGAAAGGTAATACAGGAAAGTGAGCAGAAGGAATCTCCTGGCGAAGAGGCGTTGTTGGACCCTCTAATCACTATGAAGTCGCGGTCGTGTGAATGACAGCGAACTGAATGCCAGGACCAGTCAGGAGCACTAGGTCCTAGTGACCGACGTTTCGGCGGCCACCTACACGGCCTGTAAGGTCGCATACTGTAGGCAGTACTGTATCGGTCGTGAGTCCGTCTGCATGTGGGCGCTCAACCGAAATTAATCCCCGTCGAACACGTGCAACGCGGTTCTAACGCCTGATCCGGCGTAGGCGGGGATGGCATTCGAGTTCAGCTAAGAGGTCGCCTTGTATAGCACGAACCTCCTACGGCATCCTTCCCGGCTGGTGAAGTGACGGGCTCGAAAATTGGGCGAACGCGTGAGTGGCACTGACGGACAGCCGATGCGACCTTCCGCGCTTCAGTCGCAGAGGAAACAACCCTACTGAACGGCCGAAGTGAAGCCCGAACGAATTCTACATGGCTCTCGTCGCAAAGCTGAGTACGCTTATGCAGCTCCTTCGGAAACGGCGTTCGTAATCCGGCAGGAGAAATTCGTTCATGAACCGTGCTCATGGAATGACGTGTAACTCGGCTGCAGCCGATGCCCGCGAACGGCCTCTCCGAGCGTGCCGCCAGCGCAGCTGAAGCGGCGTCAGGTAGCGGTAGCGCGTGCGCTGCGGACGCTAACCTCTGCGGAGTCGTGGATGAGACGCCATCGATACGTCGGACTGCCGCGCGAGCCCTGCGTGTACTACTGCGACCAAGTCAGGCGTCCTACTAGAGCAGGGCCGGGGAACTGCGAGTGCCTCAGTCTTGCTCCAGAGTCGCAGCCACGTAGCAGCTTACAACTGACCGGGAGCGACGAGCTGGTCACGGAGAACAAACATAAAACAATTAGCAACGCCGAAAACAACTTGCCGGCCCAAACCGCCAACATACGTGGCACATATGACATACGGGAACCCTCCACCGAACGGACTCGGGCCCCACGTTGGGCGCCATTGTGGGAAAACTACCGCTCCTGCCCAACTGGGCACATGGCTCCCACTCCCGGGGCCTTCTGCATCCGTTCGGAGGTAGTACGAAACAACTATTTATTACCATACTTGCATACCCTGCGATGCCAACGATCCGTGACCAGCTCGAGGATCCCCCGAGAAGTGTCACAATGCAAACACGCCCGCCTTTTTAAGGGTATCGATGACAGTCTTCAGCGCCCCCTACTACTACACGTGTACGATATCAACGGACGATAAGCGGCTGCACCGGCCGCGAGATAAGCCACTATCTCCAAACCCCACAGAGTTTAGTGCATCATACGCTGTCGCTGTGTAGAGTTTCGCGCAGTGCACAGAACCATCATGCTGTCTCTTACGTACGCAAAGACGATAGCGTAGCTATAACTTGTGCCACCGCTGTGTCGCCGGCTTCGGAAATGCTGTGCTTCAAGTGCTTAATAGCGATCCGCATTCCGAAGGGACATGCAGGGGAGCTTGTGCACACGCAAACTAGTGTTCTGCAAACAGGACAAATTGTGATTTTCTTGAAGGCCTGGTGGAGGTCGTTATAACAAAAACGTGACGCTACATAACAATGTAGATCTAACGAAGAACCAATTCTACCCGCAGTACAGCAAATGCGCATAGGCATCGATACGGGATACAATACAGAAAAATCGACCATGCCAAAAAGAGAGAGAGAGAGAGAGAAGAGAAAGAAAAAGAAGAAAAGAACAGTAAGCTCGAGCTGTTTCGAGCAAAGAGCACCGACCTTCAAACCATCGCAGCTTCTGATGGCGCACTCACGAAATCATTACATGATGCGCGCCATCACGTAGTCCGGTTGTATTGAGATTGCGTTTTCGAACCGCCGTGGGGCGCCACAGTGTGATCGCACCACTCGAACCAGCGAGATAAGATGACAGCTGGGCGCAACCGTAAGAACTTCCCACCTCATTCATGTTCCATCAACCTCGTTTAAGATAATCGCAAGTCCCTTGTCAAAGTGATTTCAATCACGTCAGACTCTTGGCTTCGGTGATTGTGATTCTGCATATCGCGATTTATCGCACTCATGAGTTTTTTTGCCGAGGTCTGATTATTTCAAGCAGACCCCTCCCTAGCAGCACAATGTACTGAAAGTCGAGTGCAATAAGGGTGGACGGGTGTGTCTTATCAATGTTCTTTAGTTTCACGCGTCTGTTCAAGGCCTTCTACCTACCCGTCCACCCCTATTGCACTCGACTTTCAGTACATTGTGCTGCTTGGGCTCAATTTGCTCAGAGAAA
Source organism: Ornithodoros turicata (assembly GCF_037126465.1). Taxonomy (NCBI): domain Eukaryota; kingdom Metazoa; phylum Arthropoda; class Arachnida; order Ixodida; family Argasidae; genus Ornithodoros; species Ornithodoros turicata. The sequence goes on along the minus strand of NC_088201.1, from coordinate 120,414,955 downwards.
GAGATTAAAATTGACTGAGGCTGCAATCTGGACGTTTACTCAATGTTAGAAAATAACTGCAGCATGATCTTACTTCGGTAATGGCCTCCAGCTTCTCTGGTGTTGTCCATGGCGAGTCTGTGACGAGCATGAATGCCTCCTCTCTGGCACGGCTGCGCTGAAATGCAACTTGTCGCCGTTTCATGTTTTGTCCAGAAATGGTGCATCAAATCGTTGACTGCACTTGTTGTTCATTGTACCCGCTGTACGCACATGTCGTTCCCAATGTGAATCTGGAATTTATATGCACAGTGAGTATAAAAAGAAAATATTGTACTCATAATCGGTTGTTAACAAACGATTACAGCTGTATACAGCTCCCCGTTTAAACGTTTTCTTAAGAAACGCGTTTTGTAACACGTTTCACAGATTAAATATTTTCTTAAAACACGTTTAAACGTCTTCTGTTAGATATACGTTCAACAGCACGTATACGTATGTAAAACGTCTCACGGTACGAATACGCAGATCAACGTCTTTTCAGGAAATGTTCCCTTTTTTTTCTTTTTTGATTACTATAAGCGTTAGATCACATGTGCGTTAAACACAGTCCGTTATTGTTCGTTATTTCAATATGTTACGATGACCACGAGGGTGATATTATTTTAAGAAAGAAATGAACTGCAAATTTTAGTTTTTTTTTCCTCCTCTAAACACTATACAGCTTACTTTCCTTGAAAGAGAAAGGCATTTTACCTTGTCCTGCTCATTTGTGACCGTCTTATGTTTAACAAAGAACGGTCACAGCGCAGGGCACATTTTATTCAGTTTCTTGGTAGTTAATAGACCGTTGCCAGGACCCCGTTCGCAGCGTACACCGAACTCCGCTCCGCGTGCGCTCATGGCATTGGGATCGCGGACACACCAAAAACGGAGCTTTATCTCATCGACATCGTCCGGCAGAATTACAATTCTGGGTGTTATCCTTTTCTCTATCCCAATGTGTTCATAACGGGAGGTGTACGGCTCTTTGTGGGAATTCGCGTCTGTGCATGATGTCACAAAAGTCCTGCTCATCCCTTTTTTCCCACTCTGGCGCAGGAATGATATCATTCAGGACAGTGATTGGTTCTTAACGCGTAATTGGCAAATGTTCTGGTTTTTGAGTGCAATAGTGGGACCAGTAGGAAAGAGCAGGTTACATGCGTCAGGCTATAGTAGTCGATCAAGGTCACAATCTTCCGCGTTGGTCTTCTCACCAAAATACTACTTGCGTAAAGAAGATAAATACGGATTTTTAGTATGAACTACCCAAAAGATTCAAACGTCATCACCGCCATTACGAGCTCGACATGTGTCAAACTGTAGTGAAACACATCGGTTCATAATGAAGTGTACGAGGAAAATGAACACAAATATGGTTGCTTAAAAGCCAAATACGAACTGCAGTAACAAGCTATTGATAAGGCAGTGGGAATCTGGCGTAGTTGGTAATTACTGATGGACGCGCCAGGCATAACGGGGACAACTTCTGTGTCTGATCCCCGTAATGCCTGGCGCGCCCATGTTTCACATTAATAAAGATAAGAAGTTGCTTAAATAGCTATCCGGGAATATGCCAGAAGGTCAAGTCCGGGTGGTGATGTCATTCGCCTTAGGTCACTGTCCGCTTTGGGGAAAATTCCTGGGCAGGGTGAGCGCTGCTTCGAACTTTGCTGAAAAAAAAGAAAGAAAAAGAAACAGAAAAGGTACGAAAAGGAAGAAAGTGTAGCTCATCTAGGCGGCCAGGTTTCTTACCGTTGAAAGTGCTCCCAGATCTTCGTTAATGGTTGATTGGAATTTGTAAATGAGATAAGATTAGCGTTGTTCCCTGCACCGATCTGAGCTAAAATTGGTGAATGAAAAAAAAAAAAAACTGGTGAATGAAAAGTGACACATTATTTTGTGAATGACCTGGTTGTTTGAAATGGCGAGAGACCGGGAGGTTTGGCTTTTTTGTAACGTCAGATCGGTGGTTGTTGAACCTGAAATGATGTTTTAGTCTGACCTACGTATTATGCTTGGCACATGCCGCACTGAATGACATAAATGACGTTAGATGAATTACAGTCGAAGTCACCATTAATTTTCACGAAAAAATTGGAATCAGTGCTTTTAAGTACTTGGGTGCTTTGCATTAATTTGCATACTTGACACCTGCGACCATCGCACGGGTGACAGCCGTTTCCTGGATGCGCTGCTATCGTGCAAGTTGCGCACGCGCCTGTAGGTTACCCGCGGTGGCTGAGGGAAAATTTGTCCCGTGCGCTCCGATTGGAGAAGAATACCATGGTGACGGTTTAGTATTCTGTTAACGCTTGGAATATTGCTGCTAAATGTTAAGATGAGATTTACGGAACCATTATCTAACATGCGTTTGTGGTTTTGGAACAGGGCTTTTCGATCTGCTTTGCGGGCTTTGTTTAGTGCGTCGTCAACTAAGCTAGGTGGAAATTGATGACCGATGAATGTTTCCCAAAGTTTAGCTAGATTTCAGTCCAAGTCATCGTCACTGGAACAGATGCGCCTGTATCGTCAGTTGTCATCGTCAGTTGTCATCGTCAGTTGTCACCCGCGTCATACTAAACTTGCCATCCCTTACAGCCAAGCACTTCGATACAGGCACCGAATGCAGTTAAGCGGATTATCTTTGATGGGAAAGGTCCACCCCTTTCAGCAAGCTGGGAAATGATATAGGAGCTTTTCGGCGAGTTGGTTATGGTGCAAAATTACCTATAGATAGGAAACGTGCAAGAATCATTGAATCCCTTAGTGAACAGTGGCTGGAAAACTAGAAATGATGTTGAAAGATGACACCCACCAATCGCAATATCATTAGCAATATTTACGACGAAAACCCCCGACTAGGGAACGTAGCAGCACATGCAGATAAGGCCACGGTTGAAGAGTTTAATAGGGAGACGATAAATTTATCCATAGCCAGAATAACAAAGGGGGACATCTCTGTATCAAACTTCTCTTGTGTGTGATCTTTCTATATACCCTGGTCTCAGGGTTTTTTCGTATTCAATCGTTGCCAGCAGCTCGCATGTTTTCTCGACATTATTTCATTACCAATATGTGTGCTGTTTAGTAATTTGTTCATTTAGAGTTAGAAAAATATCTATGCGAGATACTTCAGTCCCTTAAATTTTCTGTGCTTTTCACTTAAACATTTTAAAGGTATTTCATTTCGGCTCCTAAACCTACAAGCAGTAAGCTCTTCCTCACTAACGTGAGAGGTGCTATCGTAGTAACGTTGTGGCCGGCTATGAGGATGATTTTGAAGCCCTCTATAATCGCTTATTAACCATTTACAGCGAAAGCATAATGCTTGTCAAGGCAATGAAGAGCCCCATGAGAGATGAACGTAGGAAGAACAGAACGTCCCACGAACAATCGAATTTATTGGTTGACGGCGTGTTACCGAGCGTTCTGCGGAAGACAAGTTGCACTGGGGTACGGGGCCATTTCATCCAACGAGCTGTTACACCCATCGTGTCGTTACATCCATCGATGGACGTTCTGGCACGATGGATGTAACATCTCGTTGGATGTAATAGCATGGTATGGATGTAACGACGCGTTGGACGTAACAGGATTATGGATGTAATGACACGATGGATGTAACGACACGGTGGACGTAACGGCCAAAAAATCTGTGTCGCCATGGGGGCGATGGGAGGCAAGAATTCAATGGGAGAGGAAGCCCGGATTAAGGAATAGGAGGGGTGAACCGGTGACCTGCCTGTGTTCAAGACGACTACCACCCGCAGGCGGTTGCTGGTCAGTGGCAATTCCTTGACCAGCGCGGCCATAATTGATAATAGCAAAGTGCATACTATATTTTAGTCGGTACATCAGTTACAAACAGCGCTTCATTCGCGGACTATAACATTATGTACATGGCAAAATCCCAACGTCTATCACGCATTTCAAATACGTTGCGACGTCTTCATATCATATTGAACAGGGGCACACGAAAAGGAGGTGGCGAATTAGCTCAATCTACAGTTCAATCTCCGCGGCATGTCGGGCGATCCCCTCGCGGATTCGTGGCGTTTGTGGCTTGGGCAGCACTGCAGGGTCGCACAGCAGAAGGCGCAGCTGGTACTTTGCGGCGTGCTGCACCTTTTGGAAAAATGCAAGCAGTTCTGCGAGACTCGGGAGCTGGTTCGGGAGTTGGTCATTGAGTACATTGTGCCAACCCTCAACCTCATTCGTGGTGCGTGCTCCGGAGTCGTCAAAGTGGTCCTAATCGTCACGGACGGGAACGTATGTCAGCCAAAATTACGGAAACAGGATATGAAGTGCTGCAGCAGAGCGCTCAGAAGAGGTAATAATTGCTGAGGTGAATTGGAAATGAAATCCTCGCTGAACGGGAGACGGAAATGTTCGGGGAGGAAGGGCCTTACCACCCTGAATCACTCTCGTACTACTCCATTGTCTCTGCAGACGGTTCCCAAGCAAAGCTCGCCCCGCTTTTCATTTATCGCCTTCGCATAATGAAAGGCGCAGCCTCTTATTGTTATCGGCTCATTCACACGTACAGCGCTGAACACTCATAGCTGCTACTTCCAAGTGACCTGAGATTTGTAGTAATTCCGTGTGGCTGAAACGGTGTAGGGGTGTGTCACAAATTACACCAAGGGTTTATTCATGGGCGGCTGTGTCACTGTCACGTCGCCTGGTCAGCGCGAACTCCACAGGGTGTCACTCTCTTCGTATCGACACGTGGAGGGTGCACAACTGGATTAGTGCATTCTGGTGAGTTCCCAAAACACTTCAAAGTTCCTGAGTTCCCAAGCGCTTCCAAGTCGCTATCTCCGCACATGACGATCATTTCGCTGCCCGCGGTGGAGTCTTTGAATCGGAGGAATCCTTCCCCGTCGAATCCTCGAGACAGCAACAATAACCCGTTTTCTGGGTCAACCCGTGGATTTTCCCGGATTCAGGTGGCCAGGGGCGGATTACTGGCCATTGCATCGGTGCGTCGGCCTAACGTGGCAACGCCCACCGTCGAGCAAGCGCGTGCTGCCGACGCACGATCTGAAGTGGTCATTAAGGTCACCGTCGTCCGCTGGGTAGGCGAGCCTCGCCAGCGCGAGGAGCAATGACGCTACTCTCGATGGCAGACGCAAGTCTATCAAGCAAAAAGCCTAAATTTGACGACATTAACTTACTTTGTATTTACCTCTAAGAAATATAAATTTTGTTACCGCGTGGAAAGAAACCTTCTTGCACATACTTCGCTAGATGGGCACGTAAGACACGAATCAGCTAATGCGAAGGCAGTGCAGCGTCGTCTTCTGCAGTCATCGGCTCGAGGAGAATCCTTCGGTGCTCGCTGTCTCTTTTTCTTTTCACGCGAAACATGTGTTGAGGATTAATTGCGTATTTTATCTTAGCATTACATTCGTAGAAGACAAGGACTGTGATCTGTGCACTATACAACGCGTGGAAGATTGCTATACTGACGAGGATAAAGTTATTTGATGTGGGCAAGCTAACGCTTGTCCCATCCTACAGTTGGCGATACAAGTTATTTGGTGGACTTACGATGTGCTTGCTGAGCTTTTCGAGTGACGTCCTCCTCCTTTTTAATTGTACAACTAAACCAGGCCTCCATAGCTCCCCCACTTCGCGGCTCTAAAAAAATGTTTGCACGTCATAAACACGTGGTATTACTCCGTCAGGCATCATAGTTGATGCCCATTGGCCGAAGGACATTGCGCGCTCCGCTATTGGTTGGCAAAGTTTCAAAAGCGCATTCTTTCGCGGGCTGCCTGTCTGGCGGGCAGTTACGAGAAGAGAAGTGGCAGCGGGGCAGCAGCGTCTCGCGTCTCGACGATGTCAGTTGACACCACGACACCAACGTACGATGGCATTGTTCAAAGAGAAGACCCAGATTTGTTAGTGTGTCAGAGTGACTCAGCGCGTGTTGTGATGTTTCCCGACAGAAGTATCCTACGTACGAACAGTCTCTCGAGTTCAGAACTGGAATGCAGTGGTGAGCTGACGCGTGAGGAACACTTGTGAGCGCCGTCGCATTTTCAAATGCAGTCACAACGGAGACAGGATTCGGTGTCCGTGCGACAAGCATTGCCCGCTTCGTTGAAACCTTCGCACTGCAATGAACGAAAGGAGATGCTCAGCGTGAAATCGCATGCACTCGTGTGAGCGTCGCTCACTTCTGGGAGTAGAGTGTGTGAGTGTTTTTCGAGTTCGAACTTGGTCAACGAACGCAGCGATTTGGACTCTGTACGCACGGTGAATATTTGTGTCAGACTATTGAATCAGTGTGATGTTTGAAATAAATGTGTATTTTGTCAAACATTTGCCTAGTTGTTCTGGAATACGGAATAACGAGCGTCGGGCATGAAAACCAGTAAAAGTAAAAGCCGATGGTAGCCAGTGCAGGTGCAGGGCCGAAAGGCGAGCCAAACTGAGACACTCCTGATTGGCCGAATGGTAGGCATCATAGTTCATTTTCATTGGTTGCATGTCCAGTGTTGCCTGAATTATCTCAAACTATGGGCTCTATGGGGAGCTGTGGGAGCCTGACTAAACTAAGCAGTTATTCGGGTAAGAGCTCACGGCGACACACAGCCTGCTGAGGCTTCCAGAGAGTTGCCGGCTGTAGCATGCAGCCAAGCTCAAAATGTGCGGAGTGGAGGCAGATGTCGACGGAGGATGAGGTAGGTGCCACCATCAATATCGCACCAACTCCTTGAAGAACGAAGGAGAATGGTGGAACAACAACGGCGGACCGCAGGAAGCATTGACCGCCTATACTAGGTATGCCAGTCAGAGTTACTAACAATACGGACAATAAAATATGTGCTGGCTCATTCCCGTAGGAACTGGTTCCAATATCATAATATTTTGCGCACAAGCTTCTGCAGAAAAAGCATACAAATGAATAGCGCAAGTATTGCTAGTTTTTCTTTATTGCAGTGTCCAAATATTTCATAAATAAAGGAATGTCATGTTTGTGCAAGACGAAGTTAACTTCACAATGGTGGGTTACAAAAACACTAATTCAGCTTATGCGGGTGATAACATTCCTTACATGGGAAACACTCGATGCCATGTCCATGTTTCCATATACATCCTGTATGTGTATACACGAGGCTTTGGACAGTCGGAAAAAGGAAACAAACTGCTCTTCCGACAACCACGTGAAGTCATCCTTGTGAACACGAAATGTCCTCGTTGGCTTCAATGAAACGGCTCCCTGTTCCACTACAAACGCGTACACAAGCGCCATTTTCAACGACGAATATCGCAGCGTTTTGCGTCGGCTGACCTCCTCGCCCAATGGCTACGAACGCCACACGCCCGGCGACGGTGGCAGGCTGCGAGTAAGGTCACTTCTTCCTTCTGACGACGAAGCGGGTCACGTGCAGCACGCGTTACTATGGGGACGACGCTGCGCTACGCAACGACAAGTGGCCAGTAATCCGCCCCAGGTGTGTGCACCTTCTCAACTCTATCTGGTATTCACACCACGTGATTCACATACAGGCCGCTATCTCATAGGTGAAGGAGGTCATTGGCAATAAAGCATGGAACATGACATTCGCATAGGGACCACTCACCTATAGGCTCTCCTCCTAAGTTTGAAAACAACTAAGGAATTAACTACCTAAACACTTGGTGGCTGCTGAGTGCTGACGTAGGTGCGGCAAAAAAGTACAGAACAGCGATGTTGGAATAAACCGCGTTTGAGATGGTCGAAAGAAGGAGCTGCGTAACAAGCACAGAACACCAACGAGATCATTGACCGAGTGTTATGTGTCCGTGGATGTAATGGCTCGTTGGACGTACTGGCCCGATGGATGTGATGACTCGTTGGATGTAATGACCCGTGGATGTAGTGGCCAAAAATGGATGTAACGTCTCGTTCGATGTAACGGCACAATGGATGTAACGATATGTTGGACGTAACGACTCGTTTTTGGATGTAACGGCACGTTGGGTGTAATGGCACGTTGGATGTAGTGGCGCGGAATCAGGGGGGGGGGGGGCAGGACCGGCTGGAAGGGGAGGGGAATGGAGTCCCGGGCCTCTTCACGGGCTCTCCCGACCCAATGCCCGACAGATGCAAACGCCAGGAGACGTGAGGAGGGGGCCCGGGCAGGACTCCGTAGTCTTGCATCCCCGGGGTGCGTAATTTCCCTCACCTGCACTGCTGCGAGGACAGTAGACCCTGGGCAACCTTCATAGGGTACCTTACCAACATCTGAGGAGAACCCAGGCAAAACACCCAGACAGCGCAGTCGGGTCACCTCCCAATTTCGATGTGGAAGGCGATGGTCTTAGCCACTAAGTCACGGTGGTAAGGTAAGTTCGGCGAATTGGGAAGGGACATGTGGGTCATTAGGCCAGTCGAACCACCACATTTGGAGGTCAAGGGATTACGGCTGTCTCCCGGCCTTCAATGCATTCGGCGAGTTGGGATTCGGCAGATTGGGAGGACACCATAATCCCGAATCTGACTCACTGACAAACGCATGTGGCGTGCCCGTACCGATTATGACGTCATGTAACAAACCTATTTAAGTAATGTGTAACCACCTACGCATCTTTTATCCTGACGAAGATAGTGCCACTGTCGAAACGTCGACCCCTTGACCATTTTACTTTTTAACGTCTCCCTATGTAATAAACTAGTGTTTGTAACTTCCCTAAAATCTATTTCCGCGTCTTTTTTTTTGCAACCTATATAGGCCGGCTTCACGTCAGTTCAGGCAGGGAGGTCCCATCGGCCTCTCGGATTTTCTTTATTTTTTTATATTTAGAAGCTCATCGTACATGATGACAAACAACTGTAAAATGAATAATTTATACGAAATATTTTTCACGCAAAAAAAATCCAGAAAATCCGGCCCTGAATTCGAGTGTTTCAGTTTTGCCGTTTTTGCACGCGTATATCGCCCGAGTCTTAAAGATACTGCAGTCAATGTTTTTATGCTTTAGTATGCCTACAGACCAGCAGTCCGAGCGTAAAGTTTGGCGCGCAGGAGCAATGCTTTGTGATATAAAAAATGGCGAACATGCTCTCTCGTGCGGTTTTGTTCCAACTTCGACGCCTGATTTCTCTGACTGTACATATTCCTCACTACCCTATTTGGTATTACTTCACTTAGCTTTTAATGCTGTTTGATCTGGTATATACAGGTATATACCTGGTGTATATCGTGCGTGTACCCCCTACAGGTATCTGCTGAAACAGGCAAATGTCGAGGTATATTTCGAAAAAACAAGGATTTCTGTTTCTCGAAAAGGCCCCGTTTTATTTATTTTATATTTTGCCAGGACATGGCCCAATGTTAGACCTTTCATCTTACGTAAAAAAATTCTGCTTCAAAAGGCGTACACTGGCGATGAGCGCGTTAAAACGTGGCCCTAGTCTGCGTGCGTACGTGTCGGAGCCCGGCTACCTGTACCGTGGGATGGCGGGCCTCGTGTCGATGCTCCCATCGTTTGAGCAAGGTTGTCTGGCCTTAGCCTTACCTGAGCTATTCCTCGGCAAACTTTTGACGTCCTGCTGAAGAAATAATTCACTTCTAGGAGTTAGTGATTTCCAACAAAGCATACGAATGAAATCCTACATTGCAATAAAGCCGTATTTCAAAGGCTAGGACAAACGTAATGGTCAGCGAAGGTAAAACCTCACTAAGCTCCGTACACGGTGATACCAATACTGTACAAATAAATATCGAGTTAAGAATTGCTCTTTTCCAGGGTTCCCGCAGGTTCCTGCGAAGCTTGCTTTACTTCATTTTACGATATTTTTAAGTTATGCAGAGGGCCTTTAGCACGAAATGCGTGTGCTGTACTGAACTTGCAGCAGTATATTTCTTCTCAGAGCTAGGGAAGTGGGCGGGTTCTCGCATTTGTCATAGATAGATACATTAGTTACATTCAGAGCAGAGCCATACGGGAGACGCAGCTAATGCACTTCGATTTCGCTCAAAACTGGACAGTAGCCATACCTTGCGAAATACAAGCGTGCCATTGCGGAAAACAGATTTCCGTATTCACATGTGTGGTAACAGCTGGCACGGAAACGCACAGTTTTGGTGTGGTTTACCACAGACTTCTGTCACGATTAAGCACAGTCACTGTTAGCTTCCATAGCTATTGAAGAATGTCTTGACGAGAAACAACAACAACAACAACTTTATTTTCGACCTTGGAGAGTGGGGAGTTTCATCGCCACAGGCGATACTCTACCCCATTGCTGGGTGGAATGGGGGGAATAAAATAACGAGCCCCTTCACAATAACGATCGAAGTCCGATGGTGTCCAGAAATGTCAGAAGAGCTTTGAGCGCAGAGCGTTGCTGGGCTGGATTGGGCCAGGGACCAAGCAATTTCGATAGGGAGAAAGGGCGAGAGTCCAGCTGACGAAGAGACTCGGAGAGTGTGGTTCGGGAAGGGTCGTAGTGAGGGCAATGAAGAAGAATGTGCTCCAGATCCTCAAGAGCACCACAGTGGCAGCAGGTGGGAGAGTCAACTTGCCTCAAGCGGTAACGCCACTGAGCTGTAAAAGCCACATCGAGGCGCATTCGGTGGATTAATGCAGCATCTTGACGAGAGGTGTTTCGTGGCATGCGGAAAGCGAGCGTGGGATCAACTCTGTTCAACATAGAGGGGGGAAGAATGTCGGTTGTCCGTTGGTGGGAAGCCAGGGGTGTCACTAGGCGTCGCAGAATGGAACGGCGGTCTCCTCTTAGCAGAACAATACGGGTCCGTTTCCGATACGAGAGTGCTGCTTCTGCGGCGCTGTCGGCCTGCTCGTTCCCCACGACACCACAGTGGGCTGGAACCCACTGGAGAACTAGCCTGTGGCCTGCGGCGTAGATAGTGTGGTAAGCCATTAGCACGTCTGGGACTAGGGGTGCGGATGGGCCTCGTATACCGGAATTTTCAATTGCTTGAAGGGCAGATTTGGAGTCTGTAAAGACTGCCCATTCCCGGGGTGGAAAATCAGCGATGTGTTGTAGAAAGAAGACAGCTTTGACAGCTGCCATTCCTGGAACCGCAAAGGGAAATCCCCTTGGAATCTCCCGTTGACGACTATTCCTCGAGCGTGGCATTATCTTAGGGCTGTGCCCTTGTTTCGTTGGGCTTAAGCGGTTATAGGAGGATGACCTCAGCTCTGTTGTGCGGTCGGTGATCGCCTTTTGGCAGCACACGTACTTAGTGACACACCTATCTTTAGTGAATTTACTATTCAGAACCTTTGCGGTCTGTTGTTGTCCGGTTAAAAAGAGATCACGAGTGTACGGAGCTCCCAAACGGTTTCAAAAGCCGATCGCTCATCCCCTGCCCTAGCCTTCTAGTTCATTTTTGTGTTCTTTGTATTCCTCTATCTACTCCATTCCAGTTACGACTTGGAGTGACCCTTGTTTCCGTTCGTGAGGCACTTCACTGTATGAGGACTTATTCTTATTTGTTCTACGAGATGAATCTCGTATGGATGATATAAAGCGCGAGTTTTTCGAATATGCTGTATGCCCTGCCCCTCAGGTGGATATATATCCTATTCAGTTTTGGACGAGCCGTTCCAGCACATGGCCTTTGTTATCGCAGTGCGCCTTAAGCGTACTGGCTATTCCTGTTTCTAGCGCTAATGTTGAGCGCGCGTTCTCTAAACTGCCTGTTATTAATCGCAAGGAGCGAGCCGCTATGACAGATGCGAGCATGATGATGTACGCTTGCATCTATTACAACAACAGGTAGTCTCCTTGTTTGCTGGTTTGGCACATGCAATAAAGGACATTGTTAATGAAACCATGAATCGATTCACTTCTTTTCGGTTCGTTGTTACTTCGCACGCAAAATAGGCTCTCCTTCATGCGAAATAAATAGATGCCCGTATTCGGGCATTTATTTTTTGGGCGGAATATAGATGCCGAAGAAATCCGATTTATAGTCCCCCATATAAATGCCGATAAACACCCCCCGAATTGGGTTGAAAATAAATGCCGAAAACCACAAACACTACTTATAGCTAATGATTTACGTGTCAGATGGAGCGGCGAGCCATTTTAAAAGTCGGCATAGGCTCTATGAGGTCTCCAAATCTACTTTTGCGAACGCGACATGGCTGTTCAGAAACAGGCCACGACAAAAGTGCGTGCGACAGGATCGGTAAACAGGATCGGTGTGACAGGAATCAAGCACCATGCCACGACACCTAACTTGCGTTCACTCGAGCGAGACCTCATCTTAGACTCACAAGATATGATAACGTGCTTGCCAAAACACCTAACGCGCGTCCATTTACTCCATGTACGGGCTGAAGACGTGGCTTCTTTTAGAATGCAAAAGAAAAACCAATGGGTAAACCTGTACCGCATCAAAGTGGCATACAGGGTTCGCATGCGTGGCTAAGCAAGACACCGGAAAGTCTAGGTCGAGAAACATTTATAGCTAGTACCGTGGACAGTGAGTGCATAAGAGTTACATTTTCATAGAAACTCAGTGAAATCATTTGTCGCTGTCATTGCAAAATACTGCTTTTTCGCAGTCTTGTAAATATATCGACATAAACTAGTTGTGCCTTTCTTGTACGACATCGACAGGAGGCCCGCCATCCCGCGCTACAGGCAGCCAGGCTCCGACAAGTACGCACGCAGAGTAGGGCCGCGTTTTAACGGACTAATCGCCAGTATGTCTTTTGAAGCTGAATTTTTTTACGTAAGACGAAAGGTCTAACATCGGGCCGTGTCCTGGCAAAATATAAATGAAATAAAACGGCGCCTTTTCGAGAAACGGAGGCTCAAAATCCTTGTTTTTCGAAATATACCTTAACTTTGCCTGTTTCAGCAGATGCCTGTGGGGGGAATATATATACCAGATGAAACGTCATTAAAATCTGAGCGAAATGATACCAAATATGGTAATGAGAACTATCTAGAGTCAGAGAAATCACGCGTCGAAGTTGGAACAAAACCGCAAGAGAGGGCATGTTCGCCATTTTTTATACCACAGAGTGTTGCTCCTGCGCACCAAAATTTGCGCTTGGACTGCTGGCCTGTAGGCATACTAAAGCATAAGAAATTTCACTGCAGTATATTTTAAGACTCGGGATATATACGCGTTCAAACACGGCAAAACTCGGCAAACACTCGAATTCAGGGCCGGATTTTCTGGATTTTTTTGCGCGAAAACTATTCCGTAGAAATTATTCATTTTACCGCTGTTGGTCATCATGTACGATGAGCTTCTAAATATAAAAAAATAACGAAAATCGAAGAGGTCGATGAGACCTCCCTGCCTGAACTGACGTGAAACCGGCCTATATAGTATATACAGGGTGTCCACGCTAAGTGTGAACAGATTTTTTTAAAAATATATCAATCACTTTTTCCCGAGATGAAATCAATTGCAATACAGCATATGCTGAAGGGCACTCTCTAGGGGGCATTAATAGACTCCTAAGGCAATGTCTTAATTAACTTGCAATAATTAACTTTTTAATTATAAAAGCTACGAAGTTGCTCCAATGAGAACATCTGATCTCTTCGGTCACCAGATACCAAAAACGTTTTCAGAACAAAAATCCGAACGGTAGATCGCCCGCAAAAAATTCGTGAAGGAACGCCATTTTTTTCTTTATTTGGTTTATTGCGCATCTTCAAAGAAGCGGATTTCCTTTACGCCCAGTGTGAGAGAGTGAAAGAGCACAGTGCCGCCTCATGCGTCGAAGATTAGCTTTAACTTGCGGAAACAAAAGAAAAACACCAATCCATCGGGTGACTCTATCCCGACTGCCCTTATGCGTCCTGCAAAAAAAAATAACAGAAAATGCAACACAAGATGAGGGCAGTTCCGATAGCGTCACCCGATACACGTGTTTTTGTTTTGTTTCCGCAAATTGCAGCTCATCTTCGACGCATGAGGCTCCTTCACCATCTCACATTGGGGATGAAGGAAAGACGCGTCTCCGAAGATGCGCAATGAACAAAATAAAGAAAAAAAATTGTGTTCCTTCACGATTTTTTTGCGGACGATCTACCGAACGGATTTTTGTTCTGAGAACGTTTAAGACATCAGGTCACCGAAAGGAGCAGGTGCCCTCATTGGGACAACTTCGCAGCTTTTATTAAAAAGTTCATTAACGATTTTTAGGTAACTAGTCATTTGATGGTCGAGCAACATATGGCCAAGAACGTCCGCCGGCCCAGAGATGATAGAAGTGAAAACAGCATGTCTATATCCCTTATAGTTTTTTAATGAAAAATTTGTATCGCCTAAAAAAGACACCCTGTATATATACAGGGCGTTCGTTTTAGGTGATACAGATTTTTCATGAGGCTCCTTCACCATCTCACACTGGGGATGAAGGAAAGACGCGTCTCCGAAGATGCCCAATGAACAAAATAAGGAAAAAAATAGTGTTCCTTCACGAATTTTTTGCGGACGATCTACCGAACGGATTTTTGTCCTGAAAACGGCTACGATATCAGGTCGCCGAAAGGAGCAGGTGTTCCCATTGGGACAACCTCGTAGATTTTATAATTAGAAGTTAATAAACGATTTTTAGGTAATTAGTCATTTGACGGTCGAGCAACATATGGCCAAGAACGTCCGCCGGCCCAGAGACGATAGAAGTGAAAGCAGCATGTCTATAGCTCAGATAGTTTTTTAATGAAAAATCTGTATTGCCTAAAAAAACACACCCTGTATATATATTGAAAACGTTCTGTGATACATGCAAGATGCAACACAGTACAATTTTGTACCACGCTCGTCTATATTTTGCGTTTTAGTAAATAAATAAACATCATCAATTGATATACACCATCCTTCTGTTTTGAGCGTGTAGTTGCATTTGATGTTGCTGCATGCTAAGTACATCATAGACAGCAAACCAGGTTTCCCTCGTTTGTTACACTTCATAATAGGGCCTTTCTTGTGCATAAAGCAGTGGGGCTAACAAGGTTTTTCATAATGTCACAGTTTCCCGTCAGTTTTAGTTCACTTGTGCGGCAGTTTCACACCAACTGGCTAATTCTAGAATTCCCGCAACGTACAACGGGTGCACCAGTTGAGTGCGTAATGGGGAGCACCAGTTTGGCGCACAATAGGGGGGGGGGGGGGGCAATTGGTTTTCAGTGGGTCAGCCCAATAGGTGGCAAAAAAACAACTTGTACCTGACCAATTGAGTCCAATGGGAAATTGCTCAATTGGACCCATCAGTTCTTTTTTCGAATGTGACGAGGACGACTCTGATGTCAGTTAACAGCACACGTCCTCACTGGCTGTTGACGGCCGTGTTTTCCCGAAAGGTACACGGGGACTGGCATTTGCGGGCCTGGTCACCGAAAGTATGACGGTAGCAGCATTCGAAAGGGAAGGGACAGGAGAATGATGTGACGGCAAGTTACGCTGCCAACTAACACGACGGGACGAGAAGATCTGGACCTTCGAAGGCGCAGGCTTGACGACGTCAAGTCGGACAGGCGTGCCACCTGGTCAAGGAGAGAAATGAACTCCGGGTGAGACGTCGAAGCACTTGAGCTAGAAGTGTCTGACATGGATGGTGTGGCAATGTCCATAATCTTGCCTGCCATCTCAGCTAAGGCTTCGAGGGAAACGCTGGTAGACATGGTGAGTATCACGCACACCGTGTTAGGCAGGTTTTACCGGAACAATTCCCAGAGTATTGCCTCGTCGAGGGAAGTGGTGCGCTCGCCCAAGAGCTGTTGCATACGCCGGAGGAGTTGGGAGAGTTTACGGTCGCCGAGGACCTCAGCGGGGAGGAGCTCACGGAGTCGCTCATGTTCCGATGCAGTGGTGCGCCTGGTCAAGGCAGCTTTCAGGGCGTCATACCGGTTCTCCACCGGTGGGACTGTGATGATGTCACGAACTTCTGCAGCCTCGTTCGGTCCAAGCGCGTCGACGACATGGTAGAATCTGGTGAGTTGTGCAGTAATACCAAGCAGGGCGAATTGCGCTTCAATGTTCACAAACCATAGCGTAGGGTCGGCAGGCCAAAAAGGTGGTATCTTGAAAGAGACCGTTTGCACAGTTGGGCTGGCTGCTTGCGAAGAACCAGGGGGGCTCTGTGCAGGGTCCGAAGCCATACGCAGGAAGGAACCAGCTGATCCGGTTCCAATCACTTACGGATCGCCAACATTGTAAAAAAATTCACAGTAAAGAAAAACAAAAAAACGGGCAAATGCAAGGAAACTTGGCTGCCAAACATTGGCCGTTCTTTTTACGGTGGCCCCGTATAAGTTGCGCCATGAAAAAATACTGCATTGGCCAGTAATTTTAATAGGCATACGCCATGTAGCATTACTGTGCTGTGGTCGTTAAAAAAATTGCATTGGCCAGTAATTTTAACTGGCATATGCTGTGTACCCTTATCGTGCTGTGCCCATCCCTGGAGCCCCTCTTTTTTTTTTTTTCTACATGTAGTCGTACCAATGAGAGCAGCAGTTTAAGTAATGACCCTGCGCAACACATTGTGATGTTTGTCACATTGGGATTTATTTTCTATGTACATAGTGATGAAAATGCGCCAATCACCTCTGGCATCAAAACCCTGCAAAGGGAAAGGAAACTGTTACGGGGAGCAGGGTAATTGACATGCAATTATACTCGCGGTTTATTTTTTCAAAGCAAGAATATACGAAGGAACCATGTGCACCCATCAGTCAGCTCTGGCATAAAAAAACACTGCAAAGAGAAAGGAAACTGAAACAGGGAGTAGGGCAATTGACATGCAGTTGTACTCACTGTTTATTTTTTCAAAGGAAGAACATGCGAAGGAACCATGTGCACCCATCAGTCAGCTCTTACATCAAAACACTGCAAAGCGAAAGGAAATTATACTCACCGTTTTATTTTTTCAAAGGAAGAACATATAAAGGTACACACAAAACGCGGAGACGGCACGGAATTTCTTCTGGCAGCGTTCATAAGGACATCTGATCATGACCCTTTCGTATGTGCTTGACACTATCTGTAAATTCGTAGTGAACTAACGCGAAAACTGACAGGCAAAAAAGTCTAGCACTCGCAAGTGAATAAAATAAGTTGAACTGACAAAAAATATTTTGAACTGACGTGAGCACGAATGGATGTGATATACTTTCGTGGTTTCGGAGAGCAAATCGATTCGAGGCGACCGTCCTGGTGTGTTCTTGTAACGTCCCAAAATGTGACATCTGAGCGTTGCATAGTTCGCCGCCGTGTAAACACATAATGCATGACAGCAAGGTATTCTGCTCGCTTGATGTACATGTCTACAGTGGTCAACGTAGCCCATCAGAGTCTTAAAAACACCAGGGCACCTTCCGCAACGATACATTACAATAAAAGCGCCTTGATCACCCTACGAGCCTGGGGAGCTATTCTCGTCAAAGTAAGCTACCTGCTTACTTTACACGTCACGAGCTGTTGGGCTGAGCCACCGCGACAAGCTCCGCCTGAACGCTCCTCCCATTTCTAAGGACATTTATCCTCAGCGCATACACAGCGTGTAGAGCATCACAGCTTATGATCTACAGTGGCGCTGTGTACCGGATTTAAATAGGTTGCACGGTAACAAATACGGAGAAACAGACCGAAAAACGAACCGATAACGACGCCACTGCCGAACTGGCGTCCCGATTTTCTCCAAAAAAGAGAGAAAGGAAGAAACGATTTGTGAATGTTTTGGCAGCGTTTTGACTTACCTTACCCGATTTTAGCTAAATGCTTCTTTATTGCATTTTGTACACAAACTACTTGGCCTGAAACCAGCGAAACTATGATTTAGGCATTCGGCCGTTCTGTTGTGTGACGGGGTACGTTGTAGCGGAATGGTGAAAGTTGGGCACATTCCCTCCGATGCCAATGTCGTGATGTTGCCCACATCTGTGAGGCCGACTACAGCTGGCTCAACAGCCACCACATACGGACGACACCGAGACACCGAGCAAGCCGAAACCGAAAGTGTGCGATTCAGGACGGCGTGACCTTCGGAGTAACGACAGTATCCTGGTGAAAAAATGGTTAATTATGGCCAACTGAACATGAACACACATTTTTTTTCTTCAAAAGCGCGTTAAATGAGCGCTGTCCTCCCTGCGCTCCTGTGTTGCGCAGTTTCGGTTTTGGTTGTGGTTACGCTCCTGCATGGCGAAATTCGAAGATGAATATTTCAGCGTACGTGCTTGGTTCAAGGTTGACGCCTGATGACTAATTTCAATCACCTTTATCGTTAGCACGATGTAGATCCTGTTGTGCCCTGTTGTGCCCTGCAGTTTATTTTTAGTGCTGTGTAACCAATTGTTTATCTGTGCATTAGGCGCGTGTGTGTTGCGTTTCTTATTTCGTTTTAGCTTGGTGCGCACCATTAAGTTGGTCTTCTTAGGTTGTTCATGGGCAGTAACAATAAACTTGAAAGTTGAAGGTTCTCTGTCTTTTTCTTTTTTCGAAATAAAATGGCCTGCAGCAGGGAATGTCTTGCATTCTGCGGTCTCACTCTGCATGAAAAACCAAAAATAATAAGTAAATCAATGAGTTTCGGTATTTAGTGGTCTAGCTAGTTACTGCTCGTTCTCTTCAAGAGAATTTCCGACTGGTCGCGTGTATGTATGTTCATAATAATAATGCTTCATAATGTTCATAATAATAATAATGCTAATAATAATGCTGGAAGAGAGAATAATAATAATGCTAGCTTCGCCTTGCGACGTAAGTAAATGAGCATGAGCGATACTACAGTGTCCGCACTGGTTCGGGAGATAATTTTGTTTTCCTAAGGGTTCTTCAAAGTACGCTGAGATCGCAACACTCGGCATGACGTGTTTGACGTTCCTCTGCAACTGTCACGAAGTTTTTAACGTCCTCTTCGGGCATCAAACCCGGGACCTTCGGTACAGAAGGCGAGCACGCTACCCACCAATCCACCGAGGTGCATGTTTAGAGGCAGAAGCTCCCTGTTAGATGACTCAATTGTCAAACCCCGAAAACAAATATTCTCAAAAATTCTCAAAGCAGGACACCGTGTGATAATTATTTGAATAATAATTCTGTGCCTCGCAGATTTTAGCGCGATGTATTTGACTGGTCTTCCGCTCCGATGCCAATATGCATGCAGAGTACATTAACAGCGGTTTCTAGCGGAATTGTTGAGGTGCTCTGGTGATGTACACCCCTTTGGCAACGCTTGCCCCGTGACTTCGTCTCATTTCATATCGTACCATGTCGTCCGACAAAACAGCTGCACCCACTACTCGGACCTCGAGGGGTCACCAAGTTTTGCGGGAAAGGATGGAAGCCCTAGTGAGCTATAGGGAGGCTTACCGCCACCTTGCAAATCCTGCAGACGAAATGTCCGGGAGCCCACGAGGCGGAGGGACCCTCGACGCACAGTGGAACGTGCTTACGGAAGTTCTAAATAGGGGCCAAGTGCACCAACGAACGCCACAGAAGTGGAAGACTGTGTGGCGCAACAAGCGCCAAACCATTAAAAAAAAGTACTCCACGTGGAAGGCTGCCTGTGCTCGCACAGGTAACAGAAAGACTTTTGAGGATGCCGTGGGGGAATTTTCCGAATTGGACGGGCGGGTGCTGCAGCTCTTGGGATCCTGCCGAGTCGACCATTTTGCCACCTCGACTCCATTTTATTTGAGCAGTGTCTTTGAGCAGTGTTTTTTGTTGCTTTGCGCACTCTAGACGTTGTTTCGATATGACATATATTACAGGGCCCGCGTTACATGGACAGCACCGACACGCAGGCCACAACATCTGCTGCATCGCTCGAAACACAGGAGGGCGAAATGGAAGAGGAGGCAGGAAGCACGGGGGTGACAGGGGTCGAAGACTCGGACAATGATTGGGTTCACCCCGCGGAGGAGCCTCCTCGACATGTTCCAACGGGTAAAAGCATTTTACCAGACATGCGAGCATAGGCTGTTGAGTTACTCAGTGCATAGCTTTTTCTTTTGCTTTGAACTAAGCATTTAAGTGCACCCAAACACACAAGCAGGGTCTTTGAAATCTAGTCAGACATGAGCACTGCTAGGCCAGCCAGCGCAATTCATCGTACGTTAGTCGATAAGATAAAACGGTATAAAGCTGCACTGGTAAGATTACACGTCAAACAAGAAGCTTCTTCTTGTATCAAGCCAGTGTGTGGAAGCTACGCTGATGCATGAGCCTTTTTCACTTCTGTGAAATGTCGCCGTTCGTCCTGTCGTGTTCTTCGCTTGTGTTTGGTCTTCCCTGCGCTTTACCATACCGAAAATTTATAAGCTTTCTGTCATGGCCATGTCACACTGTCTGCAGTTTGATCATCCATGGAGTCCTTCGTGTTCTATGCAACATTTCAATGTCCACTTCCCCACAGCAACATCACGCCCGACACCGCTACGGACGCGTCGGGAGGTCATGGAGAGCCGCGTGGATGAATTGATGGCGGGGGCCACGGAACACAGGCGTGTCATGCGAGAGCTCAATGAGCAAGGGCCAGGAAACCCTGACTGCCTCCATGAACAACTTGGCGCAGCGTCAGGAGACCCTTATTGCCGCCGTCAACAACTTGGCGCGCCAACAAGAGACCCGCCACAATAAGGTATTAAAGTATTTAGGATGCCGTGCTATCTGTGTGCTTAGATGTCCGCTAATGTTGAGCGTATTTGTTTCAGACTCTCTCCCTGTTCCGTATGGCCCTCGCTGTGCTTGCCCGCGCAGTTCCTCCTTCCAGGCAGCCCTCGCACGAATAACTGCGAGGCAGCAGGCCCTTACGGCAAACGCCGTCGATGTAAATATTGTAAATGTAATGCAAAGTATAGCGTAAACAAGTGTAAGGAAATGCTTCCCTGAACATATGTCTGAATTATGTCAAGTTGGCCGCACTTAATTAGCACTTATCGCGCTACTAATACGCTGAAAATGCCACAGAATTAAATTAGTTACCTAATTGTCAAAAGTAGTTTTGGAAGCTACTAATTAGACAACGTAGTTACAGCAACCCATTCACTTGTCCGCGTGTATTTCCTGCACGAATCTGCATGTGAGGTAGTTCAGGGCTGAGAACAAAAGTGGACATATATATATATATATATATATATATGTTATCCTGCATTATATATATATATATATATATATATATATATATATATATATATATATAATGAAGGGGAAAAAAGCCATCAAGGAAACAAGTAAATGACACTAGTCGTGTTTGAAATTCAAAATTACAGATTGAGATGGCTTCTATGACTGCACGCAGAGAAACAGATACTCATGGAACGATGCGACAGCATCAGAGAACACGTGTTTCGCCGTGTTTGCGGCTCCCTAGCTCATTTTTGCATAGATAAAAATATAAGACGATTGAGGCTGCCAGGGTAGTGCGCAACACTGCCGTCAAGTGGTCCATTTTTTGTGTGTGTAGTCCAAATGGTCTTTCACTGTGCATACTTCGAAGCGTTGCGGACGTACACATCAGCATCATGGAACATAGTTCCCATATTGCTGAAGAAATTGTCCCGAATGAAAAAGCTGATAACTTAATATGGACAAGCACCAACACCTGAGCACGACGAATTGACAAAATCATCGTAGCACTCCAAGCACAAAAGTAAAGCAATGGAAGAGAGATTTTGCAGGGAATTAACGATGAAAGATGAAAGTCACTGGAAAGGTTAGCCAGCTGTAGGGCTCGAATCCACATCTTCTGGATTTCCGATCCAGGGCTCTGCCAATTGAGCTAAGCTAACACACCTTTTTGTCCTTTCACATTTGTCCTTTCTATGTTGTTCCAGCCTGAGAACATCAGTTCTCTCATGTTCTGCAGGGAAGTGCAAAAGAGAGACCTTAAGAGCGCCACAGCTTGTCAATAATTTTGCTTCGCACATCCGCTCCTGTGTCATACACGTTGTTATCGTCGTTGATGTGACGGGACATCATTCGAGAGTCATCGTCGTCATCACGACCGTCGTCGTCAGGGCCGTCGCAGTCACCTGTGTCAACTACGGGTGTCCGTGCATGCACGCAAATGTTGTGCAGCACGGCACACGCTACGATAATCCTTGCTGCCCTGTACGGTCTGTGCTGCAGGCTTCGATATCGATGAAGACACCGGAACCTCGACTTTAGTATCCCGATGCATTTCTCCACGATACCACGCGCTCTTTTGTGGCGATTGTTGTATCGTGCCACTGGCGTTGACCTCGGGGGATGGCCTGGCAACGGAGTCAGTAGCCACGGTTCTAGTGGATAGCCGCTGTCGCCTGAATAAAACGGAAAACGTCACCTGTCGCATCTCATGATTATGTTTTGATAACCTTACCCAGAAGGAACCGGTCTACATCAGGCGAATACGTTCGCGAGAGCTCCTTGCGCAGCTCGCTGTGGCGCCAGACGTACGCGTCGTGCGTCCCCCCCCCCCCCCGAAAACGAGCAGTCTAGGGACGTGATCCGCATGGAGGAGTCATAAACCTACGACAACGACATGGCGTTCAACGGGATAATATTTTATTAGTATATCTAAACACTGTAATTGGGACAGCGCCTACTCAGTGAATAGGGATAGAGTTGACTTACGATCATCGCGTTGAGTGCGTAGAATTTTTTCCTGCTGAAAAACGCACTCTTTTGGTACCGGCCGCTGCTTTCTGAGGGAGCGATGATAGATATAAGAGTTCCATCGATGCATCCTGCGAAAGAGATTTCACACAATGTCATATTCAGTGGTGACACAACGCAAGCGCTTTCAAAAAACTTCTCTCGCTATATACCACGAGCTCCGCCTCCCCTTCTCGTTTAACATGCTTACCAATCACGCCAGGCATATGCCATTTAGTATCGAAGTCCCTCATTGCAGCCCTGACGTCCGCAGTATCTTGAGGAAGTCGGATCCACAATGGTGCAAGGCGGTGTATGATGGCGTTTGTGACCTTGAACAGAACCCTGCTCACAGATCCATGGGTTACCGACAGATCACCGGTGGCGTAGAACCTCAGGGCGATGAGGACCTTTTCCTCCACGGACGATGTCGTTCGCGTCTGTCTTCGGGGCTATAGAGTTGCCCTTCACTGCTCGCACAGCCAGTGTGCGAGCGCCTTCGTCATTCTATACTGTCCGAAAAAGACGTCGTCGTGTTCTTCGAAAGCATCCGAGCGCTCTCGATACGTCCGCTGGATGTCGTCCTCGAGCAGAATTAGAGCTAGAGCGTCGTCCATTGGAAAGAGACAAAGAAAAACAAAAAAGAAAGAAAAACAAAAAGGCGCCTCACATGAGCGCAAACAAAAAGAGAGATAACAATAGACAGTTAAAAGATTGTTCAATGCACACACATACATGCACACGTATCACACAGCACAAAATAAAGCTCTTCAAATACTATATATACAGACAGCAACTATACAGATGGTAACGTGAAAATGCCAACTTGAAACACTGCACGACGCAAACGTTCTGAATGAGCAGATACGTCTTAAGGAGTGTGTGAAGGCGGGGTAGTTGGTGTACATTCATCGTGATAAAGCAGCACAAAGTTGAAGGCGGGGTAGTTGGTGTACATTCATCGTGATAAAGCAGCACAAAGCAAAGAAGGAAGACAGGACGACTGCTAACTATCAGTACACAATGAGCAGCTAACAAGGGAAATAGTAGAGGCATTTTTCATCACAAAACACGACGATGATCAATGCGTAAGCGCTCCGTCACTGAGCCTCTCCCCCGCGGAGATAAGCTATCTCGGGAACACGTTGCAGTGTAACCCAATGGTGTCATGTGACTAGAAGCAGCCCCCCCCCCCACCTTTCTTTTGTGTATATAAACATGTTTTGTTTAGTAAAAACTGCCAGTTGAGAGTTAGCCGTCGTCCTGTCTTCCTTCTTTGTCCGCGTCTTTGTGCTGCTTTATCACGATGAAGATACGTCTTATCCGGCTTATATATAAAAGCAGAAACGGGTATCAGTCGCACGGTGTTCACGATAATAATTCCGAAAACATGATCAGCCAATCAAGTTTTTCCTTTGACGTAGCTGGCATCACGCTGCCGAACTTTTGTGATCTCTTGATAGGTTGTCGCTGGGTTTGCCTTTTTCCTTTTCTTGTGTATATCTATATCCTCTCTTATCGCACCATTTTCGTCGAGCGACACTGATGTCCTGGAAATTTTTGAAGTCGCAAATTTGAAAACAAGGCACGGATCAGCATGGAATGACCGGGTCGACTAAAATGGCTAGAAACCGGGTAGCCTCCCGGTTTCTCGCCATTTTAGTCGACCCGGTCATTCCATTAATAACGTCGCACTTTTTATTTTAGAGTCAAATTTCACATCCGATCGCTGCAGAGAGCAACGCGAATCGTACTTGATCTACAAATTCCAATCTCTAATAAATGAGGATAAAGGAGTGCTATCAACTGTAAGAAGCATATCCGGATAACTTTTTTTCTGTATGTCCTCGGAGTGCCCGCTGCCTCTTTTCTTCTTTTCTTTACAGCTGGACACAATGACTCTAAGAACACCCCGGACAACAGGTTTTCAACGAGCGCGACCCAAGGCTCTGACACGTAATCTCCCCGGCCGATGACCCAGGAACCTTCCGGAATCTTCCAGAACATGACTCACTGACGACTGCCTCGCAGTGGAATTGTACCAACTGTGACGACACTTTTGTAACCTTTTAAAAGACCTTGTACATAGATTTTCGTCTCAGTCCCGAAGAAGGCGGAGCTTCCGCCGAAACGTAGACTTCCCCAGACCCTTAGTTTAAATGCCAGCTTAATAAATAACTTTCCCCTACTCCCTACTTCAGTCTCTGGTGTCTTTTCTCCCCTATCTATATTCAACATCCTGGTCGTTCGAACCTAAATTTTGTAGCGTATATATATATATATACATACATATATATATATATACATATATATATATATATATATAATTGAAGGAAAATAGCTATTTTTCTTCCATTAATACTTCACTGGCTTCACACTGGGCTTTCAGAGGTGAGTCACTCACCCTGACGGGAGGACATCACGTTCCACGTGACCTTCCGACGCCACTCGCTCAAACGTCGCCCACCTACGCATTGCTGATGAAGGCCCAATAAGGCCGAAACAGCTGTCCAATGCTGGTTTGGCGACGTTTGGGACTTATAAACATATCTATATATATACATGGAACACATTAGGACTAACATCCGTTGTGACTGAGGTTAGGTTAGGTCTGCCGAATACGTATTCCATGTGCGGAGAGAGCCCATATATATACTGTGCATCCGTCATGACTGAGGTTAGGCTAGGTCTGGCGAATACGTATTCCATGTGTCGAGAGGGCCAGTATACACTGTGCATCCGTAGTGACTGAGGTTAGGTTAGGTCTGGCGAATACGTATTCCATGTGCGGAGAGAGCCCGTATATATATACTGTGCATCCGTCATGACTGAGGTTAGGTTAGGTCTGGCGAATATGTGTTCCATGTGTCGAGAGGGCCCATATATACTATGCATCCGTCGTGACTGAGGTTAGGTTAGGTCTGGCACATACGTATTCCACGTGTCGAAAGGGCCCCTATATACTGTGCATCCGTCGTGACTGAGGTTAGGTTAGGTCTGGCAAATACGTGTTCCATGTGTCGAGAGGGCCCATATATACTGTGCATCTGTCGTGACTGAGGTTAGGTTAGGTCTGGCAAATACGTATTCCATGTGTCGAGAGGGCCCATATATACTGTGCATCCTTCGTGACTGAGGTTAGGTTAGGTCTGGCGAATACGTATTCCATGTGTCGAGAGGGCCCATATATACTGTGCATCCTTCGTGACTGAGGTTAGGTTAGGTCTGGCGAATACGTATTCCATGTGTCGAGAGGGCCCATGTAGATTGTGCATACGTCGTGAGTGAGGTTAGGTTAGATTAAGTTAATATGTATTCCGTGTATCGAGAGGGCTCTACGTCATTATTGGACACCAACCCCTGCGTGTGTCCAGGATACCGTAGGTTGTGTGTCCTTGAGGATGTGGGCCAACTTGAACACGTTCGTGTTTTTGGTTTTGGAATCAAGCACTTGCGAAGTGTCGTCTGATACACGTGCTTGCGGTGTTCGGCGACATCGCGAGATTGGTGTTTCATCAGGTTTCTTCCTAATGTTATGCGTTATTTGTAATAAATTTACGTTTTGGTTACATGAAAAACGTCGAAAAGTCAAAGAATGGAGTTTTATACTTTTGTGTTTGTGTCATATTTTGGTTCCATTGGGATGGTGGCGCTGGGGCAGTGGGATGGGGGTTGGAGATAGATGGCAGTAATTATCCGTTGTCGAAAGAGGTAATTTCGTATCAAAATTCACAAATTTTGTAAATCAGTAACAATTTTTGGCCTGTAAAATAACAAAATTGCATGTGGAGACCAGACGCATATGAGTTTTCGTGTTTGTCATGATTTTGTATTCGTAGAAGCCGCGCGATTGTTACTAAACTATATCCATCGGAATCTAGGGAGACGCCTCACAGCAAACGCGAGCCACGATTTACTGCTGTCCCATAAGTTGAACAAAAACAAGGCATACGGTGCACCACGCTGAAATCGCAAAGAATAGGATGTCCGAACGGAAATGTGCTTACCTGGCTACTTGCATTCACGAGATTTACAACGACCACTTTGTCCTCCTTCCTGAACGATCGTCCGCGCACGATGTTCGGCGTCTGGCGGTTGCGAATGACGGCAATGCCCCGTACTTGGCTTGGCCATGCCTCTGCATTGAAGTTTTTGGCCGGCACATGATGATGGCGCCACCATTCTTCGTAGTTTTGGCAGTATTTGTGAATACGGTAACACGCCGTCGTCAGATACTATTAAATGCACGTAGAAATCACAGTATTTTTTATACAGTGAAGATGAAGGAACCGAGGCAGAAGCCTTCATAGTCGAGAGGAACGACAAGGATGTTTATTACGCGCGCCGGACGGGGCGCATGAAGAGCGCAGCGGCCAGAGACGTGTATGCCAAACGGAGTCTGGCCATTAATGGGACCTGCCTATACCTGGAGCTCCACCCACGTTTTAAGCTCTCTGGCCAATCATGAGGCAAAGCACAGTTCGCTATTAATCCCAGGCTATCCAAGCTATAAATTATCTCTATTCACTGGGTGCCGACATTTTCGGGAAACTGGATTGGATTGGATGGCATAGGATATTCCGTGACGACCAAGCAATATAATGGATTTTGCGTCCACTTTTAACGGCGCCATCTGGATGGAGAGGGGCATGTCGGGAAGACTTAGAATAGCAGAAGGGCAGACGTGTATGCTAGCAGAACTCATTGGCCGGTAGAACCGCTAGTTGGGACAGACTGCCGGTATTATACGTATTTTAACTATAAAACATAACATGATTGAATGAAAAATGGGCAAAGCTGCGTACATGAATAAAGATATGTCATTAAATGCAAATTTTTGGCAATCCATAGCGTTTACTTGCTATTTGCCTGTGATTGCTAGGCCTAAGAAGGACGAGGAAACATGTTATTTTCAGGTAAACATCGACATTGGAGCGTAATTTAAAGGTGCGCTGCAAGATAATTGCAACAGAATATACACTTATGGAATAAAATAGACGTAATTTGTGAATAAAAATGGTCATGAAATCCTCGCTTCACCGTTCCAAACTACGCCGACATTTTCGGGAAAATTTTGGTGTCATGGCGGCCCGTGAAGCAGCAGCCAATGAAAAACGCTCAATTTGATTGACAGGTCGAGCCTCTTTGTTAGGCTCCACCTAATGGCCGGACTCCCTTTGGCATACACAGTTTAACCTTACGATAGATTTCAGCTAAAAATAACGCGCTCAAAATAGGTGGAATCTTAGAGCCTATACACATGCTGTTTTTGTGCGTATACTTTTCCTTTGATTTCAGTCATGCTTGACTCCAAATAAACTTTAAGGTCAATGGACTCTCGTAGGGAACAACCTGCAGAATTTTGAAGCTTTACGACCCCGAGAGTCTGAATTCCCTCCCTCACCCAAGGGATTTATTTTTTAGGCAGATTAGAGCACAAGTTAGTTACATCATAATTTCTGTTTTTTGTGGTCAAATGCCTTAATCATTGGAATTGGACCCGAGTTTTTGACAGAAAGACCTTCGACGTTTAACAAACCTATTTTTTCTTGAAGAGATGTGCTAACAATCACTTGCCACGAAGTGGGACCCTTCCTTATGTAACTTTACAAAAGAGAAATCATTTAAAGGTTATTTGTGAGCTTTTTAACAAACGTACATATTCTTTCATATCCACTTCCTGGGACCATTTCCTGGCTCTTCCCTTACGTGCATGCAAACATGTTTTGCGGAGTTATAAATGACTAGTCACACTGACCATACAAAACATGCCTCACAACAGTGTTTGCTGCCTCACTTGTTTGACAAAACAGGGCCTTCGATATGTGCAGCAAACACAACCCGCAGCAGCCGGTCACACTGCTCATACGCCGCCGATTATACACTGACATCACTACTCGTCATCGACACTGTAACCAATTCGGGGAGGAGAAGGCGGAGGCGGCAGATGGAGCATAGCGGCAGGTTGATGCCTACGCTGCTGTTATATTTATGCGTCGTTTTATCGTTGATCCTTTTTCTTTTTTCGTGCTGCTTCGTGAACGTCAACGCTAGTAGAAGAAAACGCATCACATCATGAAAACGTAAGTACAAATCGAGATGTGTAGTTTCGAGAGCGGCTGAGGAGAGTTGCTTTACAGCGTCTAGCGCTGTTAAATTTACCGAGCAAAGAATACAGGCGGCACAGGATATGTTTATGCCTTTTTAAGCATGATTACCTTCACGATCGAGAAATATACAAGCTTTGTCAAATGCGCTCAATAGCAGTGATAAAACTGTCGCCATCATCATCGGGTGAGATCAAACAAATAGTCTTGAACTGTGATCCCAGAGCCTGGTGCAGAATATGGGTATCACGCATTCAGATTTTTCTCGTGTCGTGATTGTGAACCGGTGTCACATATACGTTTTGGGGAAGGCCAGCGCAATGTGTTGTTACATGGCTTTTGAGCACATTTATGATATAGTGGCGCTAGATTATGTTGCTTGGCTGCATGTGCCATACTACAGGGCTTGGAAGAACTCTTGTCAAACGCTTTTAACACTTCGTGACATTAGCCTCAATCATAATTTTCTGTGGGACATTTTTTGTCTGGTTCTAGCTCAACGTTTTTTGCTACATAATTTATGGAATAGCTTCTTTAGTCCAATTCACACTGAATTTTTAACATTACAGTGATCACAACGTACCTTGTCTTTCTGCAGTATCTAAATACATGGCTTCAAATTACTACGTCAGATGAACTACGAAAAAATTTGTGCATGCTTGAATGGTCCAGGTGCTGTGAGATGGTAGTGCCATTCAACCGGACCGGGATGAAGCCGAGTTGAAATGTGAATCACCTCAGAATAATTAGTCTTCAAATTCCTCAATGTAGGCATATCTCTAATCACTGCCAACATAAAGAAATTCTGTGGTGGAGTGCTTTGCATTCAGAGTTTTGCTCAACAATGCAAACTACAACCTGTCCCGTTCTATTCCAGGTGGAATACAACGGATGACGTTCCCCAGTTGCTTCACGAAGTCGTCGACGTCGTCTGTTTGGGGTGCAGGATTACTCAGTCTGTTGACAGCTGCCTGGAAGAGTGCTGTCCGTTGCTGCACCAGGGTTGAAGGCTCCTGTGTACTTGATGTCCTTGTCCTTTTTCGAGCTGGGCCACTGAAACTGCTGCTCGAAGATGTACTACTTGGTGTGCTCTGCACAGTAGCAAGCTGCATACCCTCCTCTTCAAGGATGGACTCATCCCCAGCTCCATGTAGCTCTAGCTCCACATCATCATGAGCCTGTTGCTGTGTAGACTGGAGAAGTGTCTAAACGAGAAACACACACGTGTTGGACAAAATAATGGAAATACCAGTGAAACAACAACAATTCTTCAGCTGGGCATAACTGCAGTGGTTCACTTCTGAAATTTTGAATTGCTAAAAATGCTGTGTGCCCATGCCGCATGCTTTTTTGTCTTAATTTTAACAGTCACTTGTGACAAAACACCAAGAAGAAAATGCCAATAAAATGTGTGTTCGTATAGACACAATACAACATAATGTATTTTGTGTGAGGTAGTGAGGAATCATAGCTCGCAGTCTTGTGATTCTCAGTGTGGTCATTATTATAACCAAAATTAGTCATTGCTTGAACGATGATGATGCAGCAATATGCAGAAACAAATAGAGGGGGAAATCTCAATGAGGGTATTTTCGAGAATGTCACTACTGTGGTTTTCCCAAATTACCTCAACTCAACAAAATGATACTGTGATCATTTTCTGTACCACTAATCACGTAGACTGAAAAGAACACTTATTGGTATTTCATACCTGGACAGCAGGCGTTGGAGCCAAAGGAAACTCAGGTGGGAGGTCTGTGTCCAAGTTGGACTCACTTGCTGCCCTCGGGTTCCCAGCACTGAGGAGTCCCAACCTCTTAAAATGTGCCCAGGATGAGATGTATGCCTGGTCACCTCCATCTCCTGATCTCTTCCCTTTTCACTTTTCGCAACTCACGGGCAAATGCTGACCTCAAGCAGTTCCACTTCGCTTTCACAGAGGCAACTAGAAATGCAGACAATCTGTCAATGCACTGGTAGATAGCGCGCCATAGTAAGGCTGTGCAATTTAAGGAATTTTCACATGGAAACAAATGGTTGCATATCAAGAGCGACTACGGAGCAATAGTGGTACGAAGCAAACATGACATGTAGCACGTACACATGATCTGAGCTCTCTGAGTTATTCAAAAAGTGGTCAAGTTAGTTACAATAATAAATTAAAGTACAATTTATCACAGCACCAAAACATACTCGACACAACATGCAACATGACTCAAGTGATTATCAGAACAATGCAACATATGTGAATGGTACGAATGAGATGGGGCTGTCCCAGTGCCGCTTGTAGATAATGCAACGCCATCAAAAATCAATGCATAATAGTGCTTCACGAGGTGAGATGCATGCCCCACCCCCCCACCCTCTTCAACCACTCCAATATATGGTGTGCAGTTCACAAAGAAGAAATATTGCTTGGACTCAACATTTGGATAGAAGAGTCATTTCACCTAAAGTGAAAATATATGGTATTACAAAAAGTATTTCTATTTGACCCCAGGGGAGAGGTTGCCGAAACTACTGAGCGCTTTTCTCAAATTTAGTTCACGTGAAAATGAATTTTCCCAATGGGTTTCCTAAGTTTTATTTTCAGAAACAAAGCCCATGTTGAATTTACAGTACCCCAATGCATCGTACAATACATTCCCTACTGCTTTGGTAACAGCAACAAAACTAAATTGAAGAACTGCAACAACAACAACAACAAAAAAGGAGTTTGATAAGGGAAAATTGTCGGCGAAGCTCAGTTATCGTCAAATTAATGCAAGATGCGGCGGAAGCAAAGCGGCCACCCGCCCTTTCCCGTTTGCTTCGCGCGCTTCTTTCCGATAACTTTGCGTGTCATCCATGCTGCAGTTATCAGCGGAGGCTTGGAAAACGGGAATGGGGAGGTAGACGCGCCGTTTCTTCCGGCTGAGCACGGCCGGCGATTTATGTGTCTCCAAACGACGCTTTTCGAATCTTTTCGTCGGATCATTGCATTACTGATCGTATTTTTCAAAAGAATGGGGTAAATCGGCATGTACTTTTGTTCCCGTCGTTGACTCGGCAAATTTCGAACCTCAAATGGCAAAATTCACTTTCCCAGAATTCAATTTTAAGAACGTGCTCAAGTCATGGCAAAGTCTGTCGCAGATAAACTGCGCTGATCCCGGAGAGTTAAGACAAGTAGTAGAGATACTCACCATCCAGTCCAAGCTCTTGGGCAATTTCGCCGAAATTTCTTTCCCGAACATCCTTCTTGTAATATTCACTGTGCCTGACTTGCCAAAGTGAAGGTCGATCCTCTAGCAAATTCATGAGATCGGATTCCATATGAGCAGGGAAAGAGCTGGCCATGACGATGCTGAAACCTCGACGAACGTACGGAACGACGGATTTTCATGTACAACGACAATTTCTCCCACGCCAGCGCATTTTGAAGCAATACATCTCAAATGAAAGGGAAAGCAGACAAAAGAACGGATGTCTACGCAATTACAACTCCTATCCTCCAATGCTTCTAGAAGAAACTCTTTGGACCAATTCCCTTCTTTCCTTTCCAAGAAGGGCGAGTAAATGTCAGCAGGCAAAAATGGGGAATGTCTAGCACTTGTCTAGAGTAGTTTGATGGGCTTGTTTCCCCTCTTCACCATTGGTTATAAATGTGCTTGGGTAGTTCAGTAAAAACTTGTTGATAGTGGAGCCTCTGTTTGTGTGTCTTCTTGTGTCGTTGTCCCTGTTTTTGACTGCTCCTTGTTCTCCGAGTCTAGCACTTGTACCTGACGAAGAGGCGGCTTTTCGTGAAAGCTTGTTTTTAGTAAAAATAAATTATTTCAATGTTTCAATGTCTTTAAATACTAAATGTCTGCACAACGATTGAGACAGACAGGACTCGCGTAACTTGCCAATCTTCCAGCCTCACCGCAGACTATTTTCAAAATACTCACATATTTTTGTAGTCTAACAATAGATAGTTTGATCAGAAGTAATTATCATCTATCATTCTAGCCACAACTGGGTTATGTTACCAAGTACGTTAGTTCAATATGCCATATGATATGTTGCCAACTGATACACGTTGGTAGCTTATATTTACTCTCTAATTATTGAGGTGATGATGGTCACGATTCCTACTTGCTGGTTTATTGGGGCGCCAATGTGTTCAATACACCCATAGCGCAGGTTCTGTGATGTGTGTCACTGTGAAACTGCGGTCTACCGTAAACTTTTATCCCAAGGTAGACAAGCGTGCTGAGTGAAGCTCATTCGATATGAAGGCGTCGATGAAACAGGCAAATAGCGATACACTTGTGTGACTGTTCACAGCATTCATGAATATTTATAGTAGGAGGTACAAAGAAAACGGGTTGTCTTGGGCTAGACATAGTCATACATAGTCATAGTCATAGGATAGTTGGAGATGGGTCTATCCATGTCCCCAGAGGGGAAGGGGGTCAGAACCCCCTCCCCGTTCCATGCGCGCGGGCCCTAGGCGATGCCGGCATCAGAAAAGACAGTTAGGTGAAGCCGACTTGCAGAATGCGCCAGCAGCGCGCTGCGATTGCAAAGCAGTACAGTAACAGATAAATGGTCTTCCTAGTTTCTTTTCACCCTTTCATAGTACTTATGAGCTATGGTCCTCGTGTTCACGCCGTTTTTTAAATTAATGAATTTTGTTTTTGCGCTAGTAGCAATCGTGTTGAAAAAATCAAATAAAGCGCAGACAGAGCGTACCCGGTTCGAACACCTCTGTCGAGTGTTTCTCAGGAAGGCTGTGCAATTTTACAGCTGCGCAACCTCGGCACATAAATTAACATGTTAGTGAATTAGTCTCATCTAATTATACACAACGATCACTGGCAGCTATGGCGCAATGCCGGTGACTTATCCAGACTCCCTCTAATATTCCAAACTTTGTTCATGTGCGCTCCCTACATGCGCAGTCCTCGCTATTTCAGCTTCACACACAAAGCTGTACATGATATTTTTGAAACCTTGACGTATTCCAGTTGGGACAACCTGTACACGCATATATGTGCAGACAACTGCAGCAGTGTGTGCCATTATCATCACTGATGATA
Organism: Ornithodoros turicata; assembly: GCF_037126465.1. Taxonomy (NCBI): domain Eukaryota; kingdom Metazoa; phylum Arthropoda; class Arachnida; order Ixodida; family Argasidae; genus Ornithodoros; species Ornithodoros turicata. Next base: position 120,381,181 of record NC_088201.1, on the reverse strand, counting down.
TGTTTTGTTATGTTTCTGGAACATGACAGGCTGTCATGGTGGATGCAGGACATGCGGGGCTTGCCCTTGCAGCTGTGGTTCTGCTTGAGGTTGAGCAGGAACTGCATGACAGCTCAGGCCAGCAGCGCAAACGTCGAAGTGTGTGGGTGAAGCCATATTTAAATGGCGTCCCCAGATGAGCTGCTGTGAAAATCTAATGCGGGAGCTCGACATGGAGGACAAAGACAACTACAGGCGGTATATCAGAATGGACGTGTCCACATTTGAGCATTTGCTGAACCTGGTTCAGCCACACATTCAAAGGCAGGATACAAACTTCAGGGAAGCCATTTCGCCAGGAGAACGGTTATCCGTCACCTTGAGGCACCTCACAACTGGTGAGAAACTGAAGCCAACTCACTGTATTATATTCACATAGGCTGGACCACCATGGGGTTAATCATTGGTGGGTTGGCAAGTGCATTACTGAATTAGTTTTCTTTACATTCTCACTATCATGTGCAACATTACATGGCCTGAATGCTGTGTTTTAATGTGTTGCGGTATTCTGTGTATGACATTATGTAGAACAAACCATCAATATTTTTCCACACACATGAAGACTACGGATTTAACTAAACATTCATTCATTTCCTTTTTAAGGTGAATCGTTCCAGTCCCTTGGATTCCAGTTCCGTATGGCACACAATACCGTTGCAGGAATAGTGCTCGAGGTGTGCAGGGCACTGTATGCCGTCCTGAAGTTACAGTACCTGAAGGTGCCCACAACCGAGGATGAGTGGAAGAAGGTTGCAATGACATTCGAAGATTCTTGGAACTTTCCGAACTGCATTGGAGCCCTGGATGGAAAACATGTTCAGATCCTGCCTCCACCAAAGTCTGGGGCTATGTACAGAAACTACAAAGGCAGCTTCAGTATTGTGTTGATGACACTTGTTGGAGCTGAGTTGGAGTTTCTGTACACCGACGTTGGGAGGAACGGGAGACTTTCGGACAGTGCAGTTTGGAATGACTCCACCCTCAAGAATGCCATTGAAAGCAACAGCATTCACATTCCCTTGGCAAGGGTGCCTCGGGGAGGTGACACTAACCTGCCATATGCTATTGTAGCTGATGAAGGGTTTGGACTGAAGACTTACATGCAGCGCCCCTTTTCTGCCAGAGAGCTCAACGTCGAAAGACGAATTTATAACTACAGGTTAGGAGGGAGCATGCAACACTTTCCTTGCATTTAGCATAATACATACAGAGTGCAGCATAGATGTTGTTTTTGCAGTTGAGTTCTATGGCCAGGCGGGCATCCTCTCAAAGAAAGTATGTAATTACAAGATGACTAATTATCCGAAATTCATTAATGAGCTCTTTAATTAAAGAATTTCAGGCAAAAGCGAGATAGCAGATTGAGGGACTATCCTCTTTGCGCACCATTCCACATTTAAAAAAATCCCAAAATTCACACATGCATTAAAAAAATCCATCCCCAAATTTTGGTATGCAAATGAGCCACAACCAAACAAGCGTACCTGAGGACAGCGTCACCCTCACAGACGAATGCTTATCTGGGCCGAAAAGAGGTTTATCTGGCCAGCTGAGCAGCACCTAGTCTATTCATCGCCATCGCTCCAAATCACGTGGCACTCAGACGTGAAATAAACACGGCAATCTCCGTGTTCCCTGTCACAGCTGTTTCAGCTCATTTGGAAATCAAAATTCGAGAATTGATATTTTAACACACGTGCGTGTTTCAGGATTTGTTAAACGTGAAATGACTTGCAACTAGGATATTCTGTCAAAATGCCATCTTGCTTTTGCCCAAAACCCTTAATTAAATGTTAATGAATTTTAGGTAATTAGTCATCTTGCATTGCACACTTTCCTCAAGAGGATGTCCGTCTAGCCATAGAATAGTAGAATAGCCATAGTTTTTCTTATTTCCGTTCAAATACTCTCCGGAATCTTGAGGTTGGTCTTTCTACTTTTCCATTCACGAGTTCCAGAGCAGCCTGACGAGACATTGTGGGTGTCACATCTCCATAGTTTTTTAATACATTTCAATTAGTCAATCTCTTTCAATTAGGTGGTGTAAACCACGGTGTGTGGAGGCAACATCACACTGGTCTCGCTGAAGGGCAATGTCTGCAGGGATCTCAGGGACAAAACCACACGGTCAGAGCCAAGCAAGTCCGGGAGAACTTTTGCGCATATTTTAATGGCCCGGGGGCTGTGAGCTGGCAGCGACGTTCTGTCGGACTGGAGTAAGGTCGGCAAGTGGGAATGTGGAGAAACAGAAAAAAAAAAAACGGTTCAGCCAATGATCTTTGTGAAGTTATTACGATTGCAAATAAATTCTGTTGTTCCATGTTTTGTGCCTAGTGCTTTCTTGCATAATGTCCCCTTCCATAGCAAGTGGAATGCAGCGAATGATGGCTGGCTCCACCTATGCACAGCTGGCTTCAGAAGAGCTGTGCCTTGCTCCTGTGACACTTGAAGTGTCCCCGGTACCAGCTCCTGCCCTTTTGCGGGAGGGCCAAATGCAGCTGCCGCTAGTATATGTACATCCTGCACTAAAAGCAGAGGCTCTGTTTCATCAGCATCTCATCAGTTGCGTGTGTCTTATGTCAGCTCCAGAAGCCAACAGATATAACACATAAGAAAGCATTACAGCATAACAGCACTTTAAGTATGTGAGTGCTATAACTTTCCCTATTGCCCAAAACCTGTGTGCATTCCTCTGGGTCTAAAGTGCAAAAAATTTGAAAAATAGCTATGATTATACAAGTGACTGGAAAGAGAGCCACTTCTTTAGCAGTTTACAACTTCTTGAAATTGTTGTTGAACTAGTATTTCCACCACATAGCATCAAAACTTTTTAACTACAGTAGTATACTTCAAATGCAGTGATAATTATGGTAGCATTTTTACACTTTATTTATTTCTAATCTTTCCATGTGCATAGAAACAGCAACAAGATGCCTCAATAGCGACAAAGGGGGCATCTAAAAAATTTTCTCAAGAACCGGATAGGCCATTATTTACTGACACTGTGATTTGCAACTGTTGATTATTCTGTGCTTGTAGTATTCTCCCTACTCCTTTAATAGATCAAATTAAAAATGGTCTGCGTAAGTGCATGGCATATTTCAGCAACTGTGAGTGTATGCAGAAAACTGACATGCGTAGGCAATACTGTTTTGTAACGTTTCATTACAATGATTTAATGTGTGCTGATTACGAGCGCCTGTGTTTTGCTTTCTTATAACTGGAAATTAAAAATGGCACAAACACACACAAAAAAATTAGTAGCACTTATCTGTTTATTACTAATTACAACACTTGAGTACAGAGGCAGATCCGGAGTGACTGCGAGGGGGTCCTGCCTTGGACAGCATACTATTACAATACCAGGGTCAATTGAAACTATGTAACAACAGAAACTGTGTAGTGGGGGAGGACATCCCCCCCCCCACGCTTGCATACATGAAACATGACAATGCTATCACAGTATCAAACAACATATATGTGATTGTAGATGTCTTCATACCTGTTCTGCGGGAGTTGGAATGAAATCCAAGTCAGTGTTCGAGCTTTTGTGTGGTTTCCAGGTCTCTGGCTACGAGCAATCCCATCCAATGGGCGCACATTCCAACTACCAAAAGCGAATGTGAATTTTCATTTACGGAATGCTTTTTTCATATTTATACAGTTCAAAGCCAAGCAACGCTTCTGCAACAACACCCATGACATCACACTATTTCTGAGTAGTAATGACTGGGCTCTCATAGTGCACAACGCTCAACTGTCCTGAACACGATTTAATTAGCAATTAGAGCTAATTGGAACCCCCACATTAATCGGCACCCTCCAGGGAGTCACCACACTAATTGGGGATCGTCTAACTCGTGTCCAGACCAGCTGAGCGGTGTGCACTACGAGAGTCCATAAAAAAGAAAAAATAGATAGAGATAGAGTGGAGAGAAGGAGTTTAGTTGAAGATCAACGACGCCATCTTGAAGAAAGCGGTCTGGAACGGGCGCTGACCGTCGCTGGGCGACGGTGCACACAGGCAGGTTGCAAAGCATCGCAGCTATGACCACCAGTTCCGGACATCCTGTGACGTCATCATGGCATGTCTGGGCAAGTTAGGACAGCTCTGGACATGCAAGGAGAAAAACACTCGTAATACAGAGGGTGGGAAAGCAAGAGTAAATATGCAAACCATCAATAGCTAACAAGAAAATAGAACTAGTTACACAAGAAATGATCCCACCACAACAGGAGCGCAGACCGATGCGACTGCTCTATCCGACAGCCAGGCAGAGAACTGACTCGTAATGGTTTTTTTCTCCTGTATAAAGCCCCACAGCTGCACCCCCTAGCGGTTACTTTCTCAACTAATCTCACAACAAAATTATTAAGAATCACGCCAGTGCTACTCCGGTTCCCAAGGCAGAAGAAGATAGAAAATGGCGGGGATGCCCGGACAACAGCAACCAGCACCCGACGTGCACTGGCACGAAAATCACAAACAAAGCGGGAACAAAGTTGGCGAAAGCATTAGTTACACAACAAATCAGCTCACCACAGCAGGAGCGCAGACCGATGCGACTGCTCTCCGCGACAGCCAGCGAGAAACTGACTGGGACGCCACTGCGCGGCCGCTACGCATGCGCGCTCCTAGCGCCCTCTGGGACGACCACCTCTGAGAGGCTAAGAGAGAAGAGCATTCCTGCGCCCCCTGCTGGCCGTTCTCTTTGGTCGAGACATCATCCTATTGTCTCAGGGCTACACGTTTTTTTTTTTTTTTCACTACGACTCGCACGACTGCTGGGCAACAGAGGAAAACAAAGAGACACTTGAACAGAGTGAAAAAGACACTCACCATCATTTTTCACGTTCACAGCATTCCCTCATTGTAAATCCGCTCATCACAAAATCCACCTGCATGGTCGAACACCATTCACCAGTGACGAACCACACATCCGCACCCCATCAGGGGCAGACAGAACCCCAGCGAAACTAAGCTCTTCCACTGACGGCCAACGCAATTGCCAGGAGCAGAATTAGCGTGCCCACACCCGTCAGTGTCCAAGAGAGAAGTGATTCCTCGCGCCCCCTGCAGGCCGTTGTCATTGGTCGTGACGTCATCCTATTGTCTCAGGGCTACACTGTTTTTTTCCACTGATGCTCCTTTGGACAAGGTCAATCTACAATGAAGCCATGGCATGACGTCATCATGCACCTGCGTGGCTCAAGGGCGCGTGCGCTCTAGACAGGGGACCTGTTATTTATTGAATCACTATCCCTAGAATATTTCCTTTATTCTACTATAATGATTGCATAGGGAACTACTGCAGAAAAACACCATAGACAAGGGGAGATTGTAGCATTTCATTCCGAAAGTCTTACTATACAGGGGAAAAAAAAGGTTCAGCAAGACATGTCCATCCCAGCCAAGAGCCATCCACCTAACTGTAACACACCTGTCCCCCTCACGGTTACTCTCTGAACTAAATGAATCGCAAAATTATTAAGAATAGCTCTACTCCCATTCAAGGCAGCACTATCGTCATCCTCAGGAATATTCCTTGTACAAAAAGAAAAAAAAGAAAAAAAACTACATGTAGAAGGAAAGCATGTCAGAACAGGCCCAGGCATGTCAGCGCATGTTTGTCAGACAACAAGGAGGAAAAAAGCGAAAAGAAACAAAGAAGAAAACCAGTATCAAACTATTTCTAAGCACACGCACTCCTCTTATTCAAAAACAGTGCTCATCATAAATCCGTCCAGGGCAATACACACCATTTTTCAATTGCTACACTTTTTCCCAGTAACGGTCAATGCATTGCTACAGACTGCGTGACGTCATCACATCCTGTCTGAAGAAGACAGCGGCAAAGACTCCTATTATTATTTGAATCGCAAGATTATTTCCTTTGTCCTACTCTTAATGACATTCATTCTTTCATTAAAATTCATCAAAAAAGCACCCTGCATATTAACGATTTTCACCCCAAAGACTCATCATGGTCATTATAATTACAGTAAACTACCACTGCTCTTTTAAAATAATAAGTGAGACCACTCAACATCACCTCCAGGCTTATGTAATACATGACCCTTTCTATGCTCATACATTCGTTGTCTGAGGCTACACCTGCGAGCAAAAAGGCGCGAAAGCCGGGAGCAAAGTTCCATTCGCGCACGCCAAAGCACAAGACACAGAACGCCTTTACGGGAACAATGATGGCATTCACACGATATTAATGATTTTCTACCTTGCATTGCACTTTAGAAAAACTACCACAAAACTATAATTTTACGAGCCCATTAAAATTCTACTTTATATGGAAACTGTGATTGCCCTATTACTTGGATCGCTATTAATGAAGCGCTCCATTTTTTTCTCTCTTCCCATTTCAGCCTTGTCATGCAGACTCACATCCAAAATAATTAATTTACACTGAGGGTGCCGTACTTCAGGAATTCCTATCCTGCGCTCAGATGCAAGCATTTCTTCACGGATACCTTTAATAGCTGACTTCCTCAACATACCGAGCTCCTAACAACATCTAACAAACAATCAGACAAACCCTCTTCTCAGCTGTACCATGCGACTTTCTTCTGCGTAAAATCGGTGATTTGAGGAAGAGAGCAGCGAAAAATTGCGCGCACTTGTGCTTGACTTAAAGGTCAGCTATGCCGATTTTAAAGTGCCGCAGAACTGAGCGATACTCGTGCTGTGTGTTCATTACCGAACACTGAATATGTGTGCGAAATATCTTGCTCCAACTGTTTGTAGTTTTTTAGAAAACAGTTTTTTTTAGTTCCCACGCCCGGCCGTCAGACCGTAGGCAAACCCTGCGCACGGGCGCACCGAGGTCACTGCTCTCGGTTTATCTGTCTTTGGCTTGGCATGGACTCTTGGCTTGGCCGCTTGGCTTCTTTCGTTTCGACCTCTGTGCATCGTACATAAGCGAACAGCTGTTATGTTGTTGCTAAGCCGGAAACAAAGCATGTGAATATATATATATATATATATTTTACACGACGTCGTTTGGAAAGTGCACTTCCTTGTTCTGACCTTGCCTTTTATGGGCTGGAGCGATATCATACGTGATATGCCACGGCGAAGTTGTCGAAGATGCGACGGTGCTACGCTCTTAGAACAATTCATCGGAGCATTCAAGTGTTACCTATTATAGGCTGCCAAAAGACCAAGCAGTACGAAGCTCTTGGCTGACAGTGGTGCCTGCTAATTTCCGCTGCAAGGATTTCGTTCACGAATGTTATCATAGGTTACGCGCGACTCCAGAGACAATTTGGAATCTCGGCACGAAATCGTCTGATGAAAATCTGAGGTGCCCGGCGCACAACATTTTGAACGTGCCACGGAGGATCCAGGCAAAAAACGAGAGCAAAAAAAGGCAAGTCGGGGCTCAATATAAAAACTAGCAAGCTTAATGAATCGATTGTGCAGCTGTCCTACTGCGCTTACTCTGATATGACCACAATTAACAACACAATAGTATTGATAGTCTAACTTCTGAATTATCACAGGTGCATGCTGAAGGCGGAAATGAAGCATGATCTGGCTTTCATCTGGTGCATGAAGAAATTGATGACACATTAGTTGCAGTCTACCTCCACCAACAGGTATGACAATGTTATGTTATAATTTGAGTATTCACCTATGTTCAACTTTTCATGTGCACTGACATGCAGACATCTTGACACCACTTTTAAATCTGCCCTCAAAGTTACAACCTGTGCTTTCAGGGTGGAAAACAAAGGTCGCCATTCCGATTAGCTGCTATCTCCCAGTTCAAGCACTTTTGCTGTCTGGACACTGGTTCCTGTGGATGGGGTGTTACAAGCTTCACTGTCTGATATAGAAGGTACGTTACATTAGTTCAGTTAATTTGTCTTTTGGACATTTTTGTTACTGTTAGCTGGATTACTGTTGGACATACAATCCTTTATATGGACATACCTTTATGGACATCCTTTATGGACATACATACAATACACACAGAAGCTGATGTCGCCTCTGATAACGTTTTAGAATTTTCAGTGTCATCAACGTCCGTTGAGGAAGGTGCCTTTACTATCTGTGAATCTTTAATTAAGAATAGCCCAGAATTGATGTTAACATTGTCTACTCTTATTAATTCACTGTCTGTGTTCTGAGAGCTAAGAAAAATGGAAACTATTTATTTGTCACAACTTCACACTGGATGTGGTACTGGCTTGACATGTAAGCTAAAATACCTGGATTCTACAATAATTGTGTTGAACTTGGTGCATTACCGTGGGCAATGCCACATTCATTACATTTTTAGTGGGTCCGGTGCACAAATACTGTGTGCATACTGCATACATACATACTGTTCGATAGGCAAAAATACCTGAGCAGTGCTGTGTAGTCTTTTTACCCAAAGTCCATACTCTTATTGCAAAGTCACAGTACGTAGAACAGCAATGTGCTGGTATGCTGCGATAGAGATTCACAACAGAAAGAAGACTGTTGAGAGCATCTAAATTTTAATGAGACGAGACTTTCGTGCACAAGGCTGCTCTTGTTAATGTCTAACATGAAGTTACAAAATCCCAGAATATATAAAACTTGTTGTAATGTAGAGAGCGAGGGTTGGTACAGACATAAAAATAATTATACAATCACGTATAATAAAATAAAAAGAGGGTACAACTCCCCCCTCAACTCAACTCGACAACTCAAGAACTCTACTTATGCTCTACCTTACGACATGTCTTATATATTCTGGAATTTTGTAACTTGATGTTAGACCTCAATAAGTACAGCCTTCTGTGCAAAAGTCTTCTTTCTGTTGTGCACAATCATTATACAGTAAATACGACTATCCATTTCTAGTCATTAAATGTTTTTTTTTTTCTGCAGTGATAAGGACACATGCCAGAAAGGGAGTCTCTTTGGGATGACAAACCCTCATCACCTCATGAGGATACAATGGTTGACGAATGGTTCTCAAGCACATCGAAACTTCAACAAATAATTCTTGAAAAAGCCAGTCAGTACTAGCTACTACAGGAATTGAACGTGGACCCTCCTGCTACCATTCAGAGATGTTACATTTCAGGCGCTCATTGACTTTTGGTGAATTACTTGTTGACTTTGTCCCAAGGTTGAGCTCGCCACAGCTCACTTGCCCATCTGTTAATGTTGTGGCGTGTGTTGCATTTTTCTCTTTGTGTGTTCCAGACTCAGAACGGTTAATTTGGATCAGGTCAGGTACGTTTCATTTAGACATAGCAAACATAAAGTGGTGTTTCTCAACACAACTTAGCAGTGGCCTTCATGCATTACTGCACACGAACACAGGACACACACACACACACACACAGGACAGACACAAACACGTCCCTTTGTGTTCCCTAGTCTCGGGGTTTTACATATGCATCATCTTTACCAGCTCGCTTGCTTCCTAGCCATTTTTTCTGCACTTTTCTCTCTTATAGCTATGCGAGCAAAAGTGCGTGTAATTTTTCGCTGCTCTTTTCTTATTTTCTCTACTTTTATGTAGAAGAAAGCTTCCTGCGTAAAAGCTGAATAGTGTTCTATCAGTGGAAGTGGGGTTGTTTGTTTGATTTTGTTGGTGTCCGATATCTTGACGAAGTAAGCAGTGCTTAATTCTGCAGGTTTTTGAGCAGAAATGTTGGTATCTGAGCACGGCGTAGAAATTTCTATATTTCTCTGCTCCCTAAGAAAATTTGTACGTCGTTTTCCAAGCAGACCGCGTTTAGTTTACGCAAAATAGAAAAAAATGAAGTTGTGTATGCTCTATGATGATCCGCCGCAGGCTTAGGGCTTTTCCCCGATGAGCAGTGTTTTGTACGCGATGTCGCATGACTGGACTTGTTCGGTAGTGTTGCAATTTTTACCCTTCGCTAATATCTTGTTGCTGTCTTCTTGTGTTAGACGTTGAGCTTCGTAGCGATGTGCGGTAACGCTACGATTATTCCTGAGCGTTCCGTGTGTTTAATGCGTTGTCCTCTATGCGTGCATGCGTGTGCTTTTTTACTGATTTGTGACGTCATCGTGTCATGTCTGGACTTGTTTAGCAGTGTTGCAGTTCTTCCCGCTGCTAGTATCTTGTTGGTGCCATGTTGTGCTAGCCGCGTGGCTATGTGTGGTGACCTGAGGTCTTAAGCCTTTTCCCTGCTCACCTAAGGAAAATTGTGTATCCCTGCCCTGTGCTTTCTTTACGCAAGGGCAATGCGTCTGTGTATGTGGCACTATCAGATACCAGACATGAGTGTCTTTTTCTTAGTTTATTAGCATATGCTTCAAGTTTTTTAAGTCAAGCACAAGTGCGCGCAATTTTTCGCTGCTCTCTTTCTCAAATCACCGATTTTACGCAGAAGAAAGTCGCATGGTACAGCTGAGAAGAGGGTTTCTCTGATTGTTTGTTAGATGTTGTTAGGAGCTCGGTATGTTGAGGAAGTCAGCTGTTAAAGGTATCCGTGAAGAAATGCTTGCATCTGAGCGCAGGATAGGAATTCCTGAAGTACTGCACCCTCAGTGTAAATTAATTATTTTGGATGTGAGTCTGCTTCACTGCATGACAAGGCTGAAATGGGAAGAGAGAAAAAAATGGAGCGCTTCTTTAATAGCGATCCAAGTAATAGGGCAATTATAGTTTCCATATAAAGTAGAATTTTAACGGACTCGTAAAATTATAGTTTTGTGGTACTTTTTCTAAAGTGCAATGCAGGGTAGAAAATCATTAATATCGTGTGAATGCCATCATTGTTCCCGTAAAGGCGTTCTGTGTCTTGTGCTTTGGCGCGCGCGAATGGAACTTTGCTCCCGGCTTTCGCGCCTTTTTGCTCGCAGGTGTAGCCTCAGACAACGAATGTATAAGCATAGAAAGGGTCATGTATTACATAAGCCTGGAGGTGATGTTGAGTGGTCTCACTTATTATTTTAAAAGAGCAGTGGTAGTTTACTGTAATTTTAATGACCATGATGAGCCTTTGGGGTGAAAATCGTTAATATGCAGGGTGCTTTTTTGATGAATTTTAATGAAAGAATGAATGTCATTAAGAGTAGGACAAAGGAAATAATCTTGCGATTCAATAAATAATAGGAGTCTTTGCCGCTGTCTTCTTCTTCAGACAGGATGTGATGACGTCACGCAGTCTGTAGCAATGCATTGACCGTTACCGGAAAAAAGTGTAGCAATAGAAAAATGGTGTGTATTGCCCTGGACGGATTTATGATGAGCACTGTTTTTGAATAAGAGGAGTGCGTGTGCTTAGAAATAGTTTGATACTGGTTTTCTTCTTTGTTTCTTTTCGCTTTTCCCCCCTTGTTGTCTGACAAACATGCGCTGACATGCCTGGGCCTGTTCTGACATGCTTTCCTTCTACATGTAGTTTTTTCTTTTTTCTTTTTGTACAAGGAATATTATTGACGATGACGATAGTGCTGCCTTGAATGGGAGTAGAGCTATTCTTAATAAATTTGCGATTCATTTAGTTCAGAGAGTAACCGTGAGGGGGACAGGTGTGTGACTTTATTCAGGAGGAACAAAGCGTCATTATTCAGTTAGGTGCATGGCTCTTGGCTGGGATGGACATGTCTTGCTGAACCTTTTTTTTCCCTGTACAGTAAGACTTTAGGAATGAAATGCTACAATCTCCTCTTGTCTATGGTGTTTTTCTGCAATAGTTCCCTATGCAATCATTACAGTAGAATAAAGGAAATATTCTAGGGATAGTGATTCAATAAATAACAGGTCCCCTGTCTAGAGCGCACGCGTCCTTGAGCCACGCAGGTGCATGATGACGTCATGCCATGGCTTCATTGTAGATTGACCTTGTCCAAAGGAGCATCAGTGAAAAAAAAAACAGTGTAGCCCTGAGACAATAGGATGACGTCACGACCAATGACAATGGCCTGCAGAAGGCGCAAGGATTCACTTCTCTCTTGGACACTGACGGGTGTGGGCACGCTAATTCTGCTCCTGGCAATTGCGTTGGCCGTCAGTGGAAGAGCTTAGTTTCGTTGGGGTTCTGTCTGCCCCTGATGGGGTGCGGATGTGTGGTTCGTCACTGGTGAATGGTGTTCGACCATGCAGGTGGATTTTGTGATGAGCGGATTTACAGTGAGGGAATGCTGTGAACGTGAAAAATGATGCTGAGTGTCTTTTTCACTCTGTTCAAGTGTCTCTTTGTTTTCCTCTGTTGCCCAGTAGTCGTGCGATTTGTCCTGACGTGTTCTGACATGCCCCGATGTGCATGCTTTCCTTTGTTGACGCTTTGTATTTGTTCTTGTTTGACAAGGAACATTGTTGTCTTGACGATTGCGCTGCCCTGAATGGGAATAGTGTTATTGTTAATAATTTCGCGATTAAATTAGTTCAGAAATCAACCGCAAGAGGGATAGATGCATGACTTTATAGAGGAGAAAAAGCATTACGACTCAGTTCTGTGCCTGGCTGTCGGACGGAGTAGACGCATCGTTCTGCGCTCCTTGTTACCCGTACTCTGTGTTAATTTGTTGAGTGCCTAGTTCTCTTATTAGCCGTTGATGGAGTTACGTGTTAGGATATTTTGTTCTTTTGCAAGTCTCATTTAGTAAGACTTTGGAATTCCTACGATCAGCTTTCATGCATGGTGCTCTTCTGCAATAGTTTCCTATTCAATCGTTATAGAAGAATAAAGGAAATAATCTTGGGATAGTGATTCAATAAATAATAGGTCCCCTGTCTAGAGCGCACACGTCCTTGAGCCACGCAGGTGCATGATGACGTCATGCCATCGCTTCATTGTAGATTGACCTTGTCCAAAGGAGCATTAGTGAAAAAAAAAAAAAAACGTGTAGCCCTGAGACAATAGGATGACGTCTCGACCAATGAGAACGGCCAGCAGGGGGCATCAGGAATGCTCTTCTCTCTTAGCCTCTCGGAGGTGGTCGTCCCAGAGGGCGCTAGGAGCGCGCATGCGTAGCGGCCGCAGAGTGGCATCCCAGTCAGTTTCTCGTTGGCTGTCGCGCAGAGCAGTCGCATCGGTCTGCGCTCCTGCTGTGGTGAGTTGATTTGTTGAGTAACTAATGCTTTCGCCAACTTTGTTCCCGCTTTGTCTGCAATTTTCGTGCCAGTGCACGTGGGGTGCTGGTTGCTGTTGTCCGGGCATCCCCGTCATTTTCTATCTTCTTCTGTCTTGGTAACCGGAGTAGCGCTGGCGTGATTCTTAATAATTTTGTTGTGAGATTAGTTGAGAAAGTAACCGCTAGGGGGTGCAGCTGTGGGGCTTTATACAGGAGAAAAAAACCATTACGAGTCAGTTCTCTGCCTGGCTGTCGGATAGAGCAGTCGCATCGTTCTGCGCTCCTGTTGTGGTGGGATCATTTGTTGTGTAACTAGTTCTATTTTCGTGTTAGCTATTGATGGTTTGCATATTTACTCTTGCTTTCCCAGCCTCTGTATTACGAGTGTTTTTCTCCTTGCATGTCCAGAGCTGTCCTAACTCGCCCAGACATGCCATGATGACGTCACAGCTGACGTCACAGGATGTCCGGAACTGGTGGTCATAGCTGCGATGCTTTGCAACCTGCCTCTGTGCTCCGTCGCCCAGCGAGGGTCAGCGCCCGTTCCGGACCGCTTTCTTCAAGATGGCGTCGTTGATCTTCAACTAAACTCCTTCTCTCCACTCTATCTCTATCTATTTTTTCTTTTTTATGGACTCTCGTAGTGCACAACGCTCAGCTGGTCTGGACACGAGTTAGACGATCCCCAATTAGTGTGGTGACTCCCTGGAGGGTGCCGATTAATGTGGGGGGTCCCAATTAGCTCTAATTGCTGATTAAATCGTGTTCAGGACAGTTGAGCGTTGTGCACTATGAGAGTCCAGTCATTACTAGTTTTCTGCATACAGTGCGTATTTCCACATGTATATATTCGAAGATTTTTGTGCATACAGCACTGGAACACGGTTATAATTATCTCTAGTACACCTATGTTACGCTTTTCAAACCCGGTATGGACACCTCTTGTTGTAAATTGCAAAACTTAAATAACAGCTTTGGATATAAATGACAGTTAATTAAGAGCAACAAATGTCTTACTGCAATGTAGTTTAAATATATTTTTAATGACTATGGCGTTTTTATACATTATTTATTTCTAGACATTCACTGCTCACACAAATAGCACACCTCAGTTGCGACAAAGTGGGCAGCTCAACTGCACCATCATCTGGTCTACACCAGGCCATTCTATGCCGGCACGGTACATAGGAACTGGGACTGGCTAATTCTTCCAGACTGGAACGATTGTATCTACTGGTTTAACATATCATGTTAAAAATTATGTGCATAAGTGCATCCTCTTTTCCAAAATGTACATTTAAAGCGGAAAATCGACCTAGCTAACTGAATGCAGCCGATAGTGCTCTCTAGAGTTGTATTTTGATACTTCTGCATGTGCTGATTGCGAGCACCTGCGTGTTGCTTTTTATTATTGGAAATTAGTAGAACACATGGCCATGTGCAGTGTTAATGGGTGCACTACAATGGAATGCTAATGCAACTGATCCACATACACACCACATACTTTATCAAAACCTCTATACATCCGCTTATGTAGCAGACAGCACAGGTTCTGCTGTGGATTTAACAACTCAGGCACGTGCAGAACATGACAAGAGTTGAATATGCAAGGTTTACAAAGGAAAAACAGATTAGGACACACTTTACTATGAACTGTGCAAGTGCTCCAAGAGGTGAAATTAGCCGAAAATCACCTTGACAAATTACGACAAGAAAAAAAAGAAGAAAAGGAACGAAAACACTAACCTGGAGGTGGTGGTGCTAGCAGCTACTGACATGCCCGCTAATCTGCTTCTGTGGGTGAACACTACCTAAAACATATATTGGAGTCCGTTCAAAGCCTAGCAGCCAGATTTGTGAAGGAAATTATTCATTCCAGACTAGGTCTAGATCCCTAAAGCACAGCTTAGGATGAGAAACTTTGGAGGTGCGCAGGAAGCGTAATAGGTTGAAATTAATCTTTGAGGTGTACAACTGTAGCACTTGTCTAGACAAGAGTGTATTCCTTAGACCTCCTGTATACATGTCCGCCAGAAACGATCATGTCAAAAAGATTGAGCCTTATCATTTCAGGTCTAATGTATTTGGGCAAACTTTCTTTTGTAAGACAATTCCAGAATGGAACAGTCTGCCCTCTTCGTTAGTGGGAGCCCCAAATTTGCCTTGCTTTGTGCGCAGACTTTCAACCTTTTCATTTTCGGTATGACCATTGTTTTTGAAAAATTTGTAGGAATATGTCATGTGTAAATATTGTGTAATTATGCGATCACTTTGCTTTCTATCACTCCAATCCCCTGCTATGATGCCTACGGGCGCTGCAGGTAGTCATAATAAATAAATAAAGACTACCGAGGCACTATGGCCGAGACAAGGACAAAGACGTTGTGCAAACAGACATACATATGTTTTGTGATGCGAGTCCCCCATCGTACGGTGCTGTAGCGTACACAGTTATGGAAGACTCTTGTGGCAGAAGAACCGCAGCGATGCTGTTGGCAAAGTCAAGGCTCGCCCCAATAAAGGAGCTGACAATACCTCGACTGAAGTTGATGGTGGGTGCAAGTCTTGTCTCCTACATCACTGAAAAGGTCAAAATCGGTCCAGTTCGGCTTCACTTTTGGACAGAATCCAGAATAGGGCTTTGCTGGATACGTGGGGATTCCCAGCGCTGGAAGCAATTCGTGCAAAACCGGGTACAAAAAATTCGAAGGCTTACTCAAGCAGATCAATGGAAGTACTGCAAGGGCAAAGAAAACCCAGCACATCTATTGACAAGATGAATGCAAGCAAAGGAGAT
The DNA here is from genome assembly GCF_037126465.1 of Ornithodoros turicata. Taxonomy (NCBI): domain Eukaryota; kingdom Metazoa; phylum Arthropoda; class Arachnida; order Ixodida; family Argasidae; genus Ornithodoros; species Ornithodoros turicata. The sequence goes on along the minus strand of NC_088201.1, from coordinate 120,365,294 downwards.
GACTGAAAGCGAGCTCTGGTGTTCGAGACCAAGCTGGCCGACGGGAAGCGACAGCGAATGGCCTGTGTGGAACATGGACGATGACCTTCAGAGAAACGACTTGGAGGAGAAGAAAACAAAAGAAATGCTGCAAACGATGTGTTCAAGAAACGACTAAGCGACCACTTCGACACTTACTCATAACTTTATCTCGTCAGAAAAGCTCGTCAGGCTTCTTGTTGTTATCGTCCCACATATCTCCCACATCATCTCTCCCATTATCTCCCACACACTTACCATAGTTTTGGCGCTCTTTGGCCTTTGTGCCATTAAACGCATAATCTCTCTCTCTCTCTCTCTCAGGTAAGCTATAGTCAGCATATAGTGTAGCAATCGAATCCCAAGAACTAACAACCAATCGTAGAGTTCCACGCGTTATAAAGCACACACGCTTTCCCTTCATCGTTCTCGTCTTCCACGAATGCGATAAAAAAAAAGAAAAAGACGAAGTGAATCCTCCCCTGCGAAATGAGAATTCTCATTTATACATGCAACATAAATAATGAAAAGTTACATATACACTGACCAAAATTATGAGATACGCATGCGGAAAGATCAAACACCTCATACCACATTCAGCCCAACTCTAGTGGGTACAGTAATTGTACGGGCCGGCGTAACACTGTCCCATTAAGAAGTAGGGTTCGGAATCCCGAGCCGTTTTTACAATCCCGGGATTTCGAGATTTCGAAATGTGGATCCCGGGACGGGATCGAAATTTTTTCGCAAGTATACCCAGGATGTCGTATAGGGCTGTATCCACTTGCACAACCATGCTATCACAAATTGCGATATAGGTCGCGTCTTCTGTCATCTCCACGGAACATTCTAGCGGGAAAAAGAAAAAAAGCTGCTCACGGGGCAAAGCCTGCGTATTACATTAAGCATTCGCACCGTGCCGGAATGTCAACTTTGCAATGAAATGCGTTCTTCTTGTCTGCTATGGAATAGCTTCTCGCTGCGCCCCGGATATTACCCGCAGTTAGTAGTGCACGAGAAGATACATACTTATGACGTACAGCAATTCTACTTAAAGGGACAGTCCGGGAAAACCGGAAGCTGATTTTTTTCCAACTGCCACGGAGGCTTACATGCTGTGTGGAAAGTTTCAGCTGACAAAACTGCGTGGTTTTCGAGATACCGAATAAAAAATACTCCTCTGAAGACATCCGGTTTCGTTTTTCTCCCTCGCATCCTCCTTGCCCCAAGGATCCTCTATGTACGTCAGCCGTCACGTGAGCATGACGTCCCCAATGGACAAAGTGGAGCGGAGGACTGCGCCGTTGCTGGGAATGCAGAGGTGTTTTTGTCTATGAGTGTACTACACAGAAGGCTGCGTCGTCATACCTGTCTTTACATTGACGCTACTCTGCATTTTAGTCTACATAACGCGTGATTACTACTCAAAAACATCATAATGGACAAATGCTAGCACGCAACAATCAACTATCGCGTAAACAGGCATCCGCAAGTCACGTGCGGCATTGCTCTTATGCACGTCACGCGAGAGCTCGCTGCGGCCTTTACTCAGGACCAACTGCGGCATAGAAAAAAATCGATTATAAATCGTGCGATACGATTTCTTCTGAAATATTTTGCACAGTTGTTGTGAGGAGTATTATAAATCATAAGGCGGTATTTCCCAGACCTATGTTTTCGACCGGACTGTCACTTTAAGCAGCCGCTAAAATCAATGACGTATTTCGCATCATCCGCTGGGGTATTCCGGGGAATGTCACTTGTGTGAATACATGGAATAATGCGGTTTGCTCATCTTGCCTTTTATTCATCCACAGTGACTGTTGTGTTCTAGTCTGCAGCAGCAGACTCTATAATTTTCTGAAAAGGCTGTCTCCATTTTCTCTTTTTACTTTCAAATACATACATACATACATATACAGGGTGTCCACGCTAAGTGTGAACAGATTTTTTAAAAATATATATAACACTTTTTCCACGATGAAATCAATTGCAATATAGCATATGCTGAAGGGCACTCCCTAGCAGGGCATTAGCAAACTCCAAAGGCAATGTCTTAATTAACTTTCATTAATTAACTTTTTAATTATAAAAGCTACAAAGTTGTCCCAATGAGAACACCTGTTCCTTTCGGTCACCTGATATCGTAGCCGTTTTCAGAACAAAAATCCGTTCGACAGATCGCCCGCAAAAAATTCGTGAAGGAACGCCATTTTTTTTCTTTATTTTGTTCATTGCGCTTCTTAGAAGACGCGTATTTCCTTCATCCCCAACGGGAGAGGGGGAAGGAGCACAGTGCCGCCTCATGCGTCGAAGATGAGCTTTAACTTGGGGAAACAAAACAAAAACAAATGTATCGGGTGACTCTATCGGAACTGGCCTTATCTTGGGTTGCATTTTCTGTTTCCTTTTAATCTTTTTCCAGGACGCGAGAGGCGATAGTGTGCTCTCTCTCCCTCTCACATTGGGGGTGAAAGAAAGGCGCGTCTTCTAAGAAGCGCAATGAACAACATAAAGAAAAAAAATAAAGAAAAAAAAGAAAAAAATGGCGTTCCTTCACGAATTTTTTGCGGGCGATCTATCGAACGGATTTTTGTTCTGAAAACGGCTACGATATCAGGTGACCGAAAGGAACAGATGTTCTCATTGGGACAACTTTGTAGCTTTTATAATTAAAAAGTTAATTAATGAAAGTTAATTAAGACATTGCCTTTGGACTTTGCTAATGCCCTGCTAGGGAGTGCCCTTTAGCATATGCTATATTGCAATTGATTTCATCTTGGAAAAGTGTTATATATATTTTTAAAAAATCTGTTCACACTTAGCGTGGACACCCTGTATATATATATATATATATATATATACAGTACGTCCAGTGCCTGGACGTAACTACCAGCAGAACGGAAAATTAACGTATTCGTGAGGATCAAAAGAACAAAAAGAGATTTTGCAGAGAGAGAGAGAGAGAGAGAGAGATTCTGCAATATTTCTTGTTGTATAGGATTGGAAGACTCCTTCTGCTTTGATGGGAGTTTTATGCTACTTGAGGGCTGTTCTCCGCTATGGCTTGCTTAGTTCACATGAGTCAGCAGCTAACGTCGTTGTAATGCGTCGTGGACGACAAGGTTGGTTCGGTTTCGGATTGCAAATGACATTTTTCGGGGAAGGGACGCTTGGAACAAGAAGTCGATTGGACACCATTTTTTCCCTCTCACTCGTGCCACCGAATATTTGCTGTCAGAAAAGCCGACATTTATAATCTCGAAATCGCGGGATTCGGCATTGCGAAATCCCGGGCTCCGAACCCTCTCAGGAAGTCCTACTGCACAGGCACGTACCTGATTGTCCCTTCCCACAAACACATCCGTTATTCGTCCACTTTCCCACATATGGCGCGGTGATCTCTCGTTGTGGACGCCGACTAATTCCCCAACTTGTTGCGGTGCTTGGCTCCCACTGGAGGCCTTGACCTGATGCGCTGATCTCAGCTGCAGAAGATACTCTGTTCTCCAGCGCCTCCAAAAAGCGCTTAGCATTTGCGGCTGAAGTTTCCGCATTATCTCTACACCAGTCCTTGGTTCGTGGAAGTTGAAGTCCAGAGACGGAATAGACGTCATCTTCCTTCCCAATAAGAAGTGGGCTGGCGTAAGCGGTGCTGCCTCACTTGAGCTGTCGGTTACTAACCTCAGTGGACGTGTGTTGACTGCAACTTCTACCCAGTGTAGGATGGTCCTGAGCTCCTCCAAGTTGAACCTACTTTTGCCCAAGGTTTTCTTCAGCACATTTTTCACGCTTCTGGTCAATCGCGCCCAGAAACCACCCCACCAGGCAGTACGCTCAACGGTGTATTTCCAGCGAATTCCATGGCAGGAGAGGTGGTCCTGGGAGCTTGGCCCTTTTAATGCCTTCCATTTCTTTTTCTGCTCGTTTGAAGGTTGGAGCGTTGTCCGTGTATATCACTGACGGCAGCCCTCGTCCTGCTGTAAAACGCTTGAAGGCCAAGAGCAAGCGTGTCATTGTCATTCCTGATACCAACTCTAGATGTATGACTCGAGTGACGGCGCAGGTGAACAGTGCGATATAAGCCTTCTGGTCGCTTCCTTCTGAGGACTTCATGAACAGTGGCCCCGCAAAGTCTATGCCGACTACCTCGAAAGGTCCACTTTCGTTCACTCGTTCGACAGGAAGAGGGGCCATAGGTGCAGCTGCTGGTTTGGCTCTGTAGAGAGCACAGGAAGTGCAACGAAACAGAATCCTTTTCGCCAGTTGTCGGCATCTTGGAACCCAATAGCGCTCTCGAACTTCTGTTATCGTGTCTTGTACGCCGCTATGTAGCAACCGACGATGAGCGGCCTCCACAACGAGCTCGGCAAGCTTATGTCCATGAGGTATCAGTACTGGCTGCTTCACCTGCTTCGGCATTGTTGAATACTGCAGACGGCCAGAGACCCGTACTGTGCCATCTTCGTCGAGCACAGGTCGAAAGTTCGCGATCTGTGACTTCTGACTCATTGTACCGTTATGTCACAGTTCTTGTATCTCTCTGCGGTACTCAGAGTTGCGGTACTCTTCGGTACTCAGAGTATACCCATGAGCCTCTTGGATTCAATATATTTCTGCACGTTGAAATTCTTCGGCGCCCAGGGGTGCGCGGACCCTCTTCAGCCGACAGTTGTCTACGAAGCGATAAACCCACGCCGTGATCCGCAGTACGAAATGTAATCTGGTGTAGTTTGCAAGGGTAAAGAGCGCGGCAGAGGTAGCCTGAGCGTCCGCGAGTATAGTACATTGGTTTTCGCTTTCTCTGACTCCACTACCTCGTCCTGAGCCTCCGTCGACGGAGTATGGTTCAGCCACGATTCTGTTGTCATCGCCAGCCACGTAGGACCTCTCAACCATTTTTCGTTGTTCAGCAGCTTCTTCATTGTCTCTCCTCTGGTCAGAACGTCCGCGGGATTTTGCTCTCCCGGTTCATGTCGCCATGTTTACGGGTCGGTCGTCGCTTGAATTTCCATGACTCCACTTCGAACGAACGGTTTCCATCGATGTGCTGAGCCCTTAATCCAGTACACTACGATACTGGAATCTGTCCAGAAGAAGTCCTTGCATGGTCGCGACGGGCGAGAGCTGGGTACGAACTTCGCCAAACGGCATCCGATGAGTGCTCCCATCAGCTCCAAGCGTGGCAGTCTGAGAGTTTTCAGTGGTGCCACACGGGACCTCGCCATCATAAGTGTCACGGTAACTGCGCCATTTTCGTTTTCCGTGCGGGCGTAAATCCTGGCTCCGTACGCAGATGGACTTGCGTCACTGAAAACGTGCACTTGGACATCGTCCCAAGCAATCCTTGATTCCTCTGGTTACGTAGCGAAGTACCTCCAGTCTCTGTATTTGCGGCAACACCTCGTACCAGCTGATCCACTCCATCGTCATTGCCGGTGGGAAGTCTTTGTCCCATTCAATACCGAGTTGCCAAATGCGTTGAAAAAGTATTTTTGCGCGTATCGTGAATGGAGAGACAAGGCCCAATGGATCGAAGACTGAGGCGGAGGCTTGAATTACGATTCGTTTCGTAGTCTTCTTCCGTGAAGTTGGCTCGTTTCCGCAGGCTTCAACCGGTCGGTCTGACGATCCCACATTAGTCCCAAAAGTCTCGTCTCTGTACATGCAGAGTTCTGTCCTGTGCACCCTTGTTCTTCGAACAGCTGATCAAGAACTGGATAATTCCACGCCCATTTCCTCAGATCCATTCCAGCCGACTTCTTAACAGCCTTGGACTTTACGTAGACTAGCTTTGCTTCATCTTCATTTGGTGCCCCTGTTACCAAGTCATTTACATAGAAGGATTTAGCTAACTTCTTGGCCGTTTCTTCCACATGTCCTTCCACGTGACTCAAGTGATAAAAGATTGTTGTTGGCAGGAGGAAAGGACTTGAAGCCGTACCGAAAGGCACGCCATTCATTCTCCACTCCTCTAACGCTGGCAAAGGCCCTTCTGCTTGTGGAGTTTCTTTAAACCAAAGAACGGAGTGTATCACGGTCCTCTTCCTTTACGGTGATCTGTAGAAATGCTTTTGCTATGTCTGCTACGAGAGCGATCTTCTGCGTACGAAAGCGCAGTCTCAGTCGTAGCAATTCATTGTTAAGAGGACATACCACCCCCTGTTTTCTATGTGAACTTCGCATAGGTTTTGTCGCCGAACTATGAGAGAGATCGGAATGCGGAAACTTTCATTGGAAAGGTGACGTCAAGATATCTTAACTCTGGGAACTGAAATATCGCTCTAGCGTTGTAATTTAAAAAGAAAAAGAAACGAATTTTCTCGCTACAGCTTCAAAAAATCCAAATAAATAAATGAAAGCAAATAAAAACAATCCGCTTCTGTTCCGGGGACATGTTTCAGGATTCAAATGACCCGTCTTTTGTGTGTTTTTAGCATTCTGTTTTTCCGAAAAAGAATTAAAAGTGAGTACAGGCATGCGTCCAAGGCGCGTTTACCACTGATTCCGGAAGGTGGTGCCGTCCGCTCGCAGCGCCCGGAATTACTCCGCTTGTAAACTACCGCGTATTGCGCAGCAGCTGATCGGCGTCCGTGGTTTCGGCTCGTCCTGAAGTAACCAATTCGTGGTTAAGTTACGCGTTTTCTTCACTTTCTTGTCCTGTTCATTTGCTCTCTGTCCTTGTGTGTTTTCTGCGTGTTCATATTATTTACCCATTATGGCTCGAAGTCACGTCTACGGACAACGGAAACGCAAGAAGAAGGACTTTGCGAATTTACGTGGTAGAGGCAGGCATGTGACGGAGCCTGCGGATTTGAGAGATTTTGGTAATGCAGGATGCTCCAGCCGTGCTGTTCCGAGTGATCGTTGCACTTCGACGACTCCACATCGCGCAGATACCCTTGTAGGCTCAACCTTTGGTGGTAGTGTTTGTTGTGTCCTCACGGGAGAAAGCTCACAACGGGTGGTAACATACGGAACGACTTTATTCCGTCTTTCTGGCAAGAACTTGTGACCGACGTGGTCACGTCAAAATACAGGCATGAACTAAGTCCCTCCACGCGGATCATGCACTCTTTAAATAACCCACAGGAAGTTGCTCTGCGCAGACTCAGCCAAGGCAAAACAACCAGACTACACGCCATAAGATAAGACAGGTCGATGTCTCCCGCGCGTGTGGGTTACCAGATAAGAGAGATAACAACACATACAACAGATACACTACATTCCTCCGCACATATAGAATTTACCTTGAGTGCAAGATAAGGGTTCATATAATTGCACAATAATAACACTGAAAAGTCTATGTCTTTCGACCCTTAGAATAAAAGTATTTTACAATAACATCGAAAACAAGAGTTTTTAGGCTACCCTAAGTTGGTCCACACACTTATGGTTGATACCGATCTGGCGGTCTTCTTACTCGCTGGGGATATCGGACCTGAATTGGAGAAACACTCTGAACTGGTGAAGGTAGTCTGCCCTCTGGAAGACAGTCGTTAGGCGATGTTCGACGTGCTGGACTTGAAACCTGGGAAGACAGTTCCTCTACGGGTGGTGAGCAGCTGGCGGCGTTGTTTCCCGAATTGCTGGCGACAAGCACAATTTCTTTGTCCTGTTCCTCTGGATGGTCGTCAGCTCCTGATGCCGTAGATCTGGCATGAATGTGATCGATGTGTCTCTTCCACAGCTGTGGTCCTCGGAGCGAGTTAACCTGTAACAAATAGGACACAGGGCCCGAACGGGATAACACTCTCGCCATCAGCCACTTGGGTCCCTTCCCTAAAGTTTTTCACCAAAACGTTGGCTCCAACTGCGAACTGTCTGTCCTTCCTTTTTTCTGTTCGCTTCCCTTGAACTGGTGGTACCGAACTGTTGCTTCGGAGTCTGGTCTTAATAGATCCAATCGGGTCCGTAAGGGTCTTCCCAAAAGGAGGGCTGCCGGAGATTGCTGTGTGCTGGCCTGTGGAGTGTTCCTGTAGGCAAGCAGAAAACTATTCAGTCTGGCTTCCAGGGGTCTGCATGCGTGGTCTTTACGGATTGCTTCCTTCATTGTGCGTACAAAACGCTCCGCCTGGCCGTTTGACGAAGGATGGTATGGCGCTGACCTGATATGTTTGATCCCATTCTGCTTGACAAAGTCTTGAAAGAGCTTACTGGCAAACTGAGGGCCGTTATCAGATACCAAAACTTCTGGTAATCCAAATCGACTGAATATGTCCCTTAATTTTGCAATAGTTAGTTCTGTAGAAGTAGATGTCATGATGAATACCTCGGGCCATTTGGAGTGCGCATCGACCACCACGAAGAAGTACCTCTGTTGAAAAGGACCCGCGAAGTCGATGTGCAGAGGGGACCAAGGTCTCGTTGGCCAAGCCCAGGGGTGGAGAGGAGCCGGAGTAGGTAAAGCTCTTCCTTGTTGGCATGTTGGACAACCTTTCACTACAGCCTCGATGGCCACGTCGATGCGAGGCCACCAGACGTAGCTCCGTGAAATTTCTTTCATGCGTACGATCCCAGGATGACCTTCGTGTAGTTCCTGAAGAACAGTTGTGCGCAAAAAGGTCGGGATGACTATGCGCATACCCCACAGGATGCAGCCACGACTTTCCGAGAGTTCGTTCTTCCTGCTCCAGTAGGGCTTAATGTCTTCCCTTGACAGCGTCGGAGGCCAGCCAGAGAGCACATACTTCAGAACAACACTTAGGATGGAATCCTTAGCTGTAGCCCGTGCAATATCGGAGCTGTTAACGGGGAAACTTTCCCATCGAAGGGAATAGAAGGTGTCCACGTCGTCCCCTTCTGTAGTTGACGGCCGGTAGGGTAGTGGCAGGCAGTCAGCCTCGAAGTTCGTTTGCCCTTGACGATGCACCAGGCTGTAATTGTATGCCGATAAGGTGATGGCCCATCTCTGGAGGCGAGCAGCGGCGATCGTGGGGATCCCGTTTTTGGGACCAAAAATCACTTCAAGGGGTTTATGGTCTGTAACGAGATGAAACTTCCGTCCATAAATGTAATAATGGAACTTTTTCACTGCGAACACGAGTGCTAGCCCTTCACGCTCCAATTGACTATACCGAGTTTCACTATGCGTTAGTGATCGTGATGCGTACGCGACTGGCTTTCTTGTTCCGTCTTTCTGTATGACTGACAATACTGCACCCAACCCATATGACGAAGCGTCACATCCAACTTCGAGCGGCATAGTGGGATCATAATGTGCCAAGATCGGCGCTGCAGCCAACATTTGCTTCACTTTTACGAAGGCACTCTCACACTGAGAAGACCATGCATAGGGAGCATTCTTGCACAATAAATTGTTTAGTGGGTGCATAACAGTAGATAGATCAGCGAGGAACTTCGTGTAATGCGTCACTAAGCCAATGAATGACTTCAGTTGCTTCTTATCCTTTGGAGCGGGTGCATACAATATGGCATTCACTTTATCAGGTGCCGTCGAGATGCCTCTGTCGCTGATAACGTGGCCCAAGAAACGAAGCTCTTGTTTAAAAAAGTCACATTTTTTTCTTTTGATTCTGACACCTCGTTCATCTAGACGTTGCAGTACTCTTTCCAAATTTTGCAGATGGTCTTTCTCGTTGCTACCAGTTACCAAGATGTCATCGATGTAGCAGATGACTCCCTCTAAGTCCTTTAGCATGTTGTCCATGACACGTTGGAAAATGGAGGGCGCAGACGAGATTCCAAACGCGAGACGCTTTACTCTGTACAGGCCTTTGTGTGTATTAAGTGTCAGATACTGGCTTGACTGTTCGTCAACGACAACCTGCTGGTACGCTTGACTGAAGTCAATTTTTGAAAATCGCTTCCCTCCTGCCAAGGCCGCAAGCATCTCGTCAATCTTCGGTAATGGGTATACTTCCGTTTCCGAACACGGGTTTAAGGAAGCTTTGTAGTCGCCACACAGGCGTATTGATCCGTCTGTTTTCACGACGGGCACAATAGGAGACGCATAACGACTCGATGTCACTGATTCAATGACTCCTAACTTTTCGAGCTTCTCCAATTCCCTTTCGACGGCAGGTTTTAACGCGAAAGGAATACTCCTTGCTTTCATGAACTTAGGAACTGCTCCTTCTTTAAGGATTAGAGTGGCCTGCTCACGTTGTATTTCGCCGAGTTCATCTGTGAAGATTTGCGCGTATTTCTCTAGGAGATCTGCGAGGCCCTTTCCGTCCTGGCGCATGTAGTGGAGGGTACGCCAGTCCAAACGGAGGTCACGAAGCCAGTTCCTCCCAATGAGCGGTGGTCACTGCTGTGTTAGGAAGTACAGGGGCAGACAACACTTCTGGCCGTGGTGCTGCACTTCGACGTTTATAACGCCTTTCGGACGAACACACTGTCCTGTGTAAGTACGGAGTGTAACGGAGGTGGGGCACAACTGAAGTTCCGGAAAACATGATTGGTAGTCCTGCTGAGAGATCACCGACACGGTTGCTCCGGTGTCCAACTCCATGTTCAATGGAACGTTTTGCACATTCACCGTGAAGCTGATGGGCTCATCCTTGTGTGGCCTATCCAAACGCCACAACGGGGGCTCTATGTCGACGACCTCAGCCATCGCCTTGAAGGGTTGCGTTCTGCGGAAATGAAAACGTTTCTTCTCCGTCGGTCTTTGTGCCCCTTGTGCCGGCGGAGGCCCGTTGTTCCTGCTGCGACAAACATCCTTGATGTGACCAGTTTTGTTACAGGAAAAACAGACAGCACTTTTGAAGGCACACGCACTACTGATATGCTTATCTGATCCACAACGATAGCAATTCTGTTTCTTCGAGGGCTTCTTCCGTGCTGTGTGTGTTAGTGTCTGAATAACCGGCTGCGTGACGTTATTCGCATGACACTCTGTGGCGTTTTTAGTAGCCATTTCCAAAGAGATAGCTTTTTCGGTCGCTTTCTTGAAGGTAAGAGACTCATCTTCCGTGAAGAGAGCTTTTTGGATATCCAGTCTTAGCAATCCACACACAAGCCTATCCCTTAAGGCTTCCTGTAAGTTGTTACCAAACTTGCAAGTCTCCGCCAAACGTTTTAACTCTGCTGCAAAGTCGGATATACTCTCATTCTCTTGTTGCACCCTCTTATGAAACTTCGCCCTCTCAGCTATTACTGAGGGACGCGGCGACAGGTGCTCCCGAAGCACTTTCTGAAGGTCTTCTAAAGATGTAGTTGTAGGCGACTCGGGTGCTAGAAGGCTCTTTCACAACTTGTAGGTTTTTGGACCAATAATGCTCAAAAATGCGTCCACCCTACTAGTTTCCGGAATTTGATTGGCGCGAATAAAGGCCGTTAACCTTTCTTCATAGGATTCCCAATCCGAACTCGACTCATCGAATGCCTCGACTTGTCCAATAATAGCCATCTTGACTTTTCTCACTTCCCCACTTTGCAAAACCGGGGGCTTACCCGTTAAATCGGGGTCTTCAGACTTCGTTCCGTTTCCCGTGGCCATTCTTGCAGGCTAGTCCACCCAGGCATCCCATCTTCGTCGCCAGAAACATGTTGTGTCCTCACGGGAGAAAGCTCACAACGGGTGGTAACATACGGAACGACTTTATTCCGTCTTTCTGGCAAGAACTTGTGACCGACGTGGTCACGTCAAAATACAGGCATGAACTAAGTCCCTCCACGCGGATCATGCACTCTTTAAATAACCCACAGGAAGTTGCTCTGCGCAGACTCAGCCAAGGCAAAACAACCAGACTACACGCCATAAGATAAGACAGGTCGATGCCTCCCGCGCGTGTGGGTTACCAGATAACAGAGAGATAACAACACGTACAACAGATACACTACAGTGTTGTTCCTCAAACTGTAAATGGTGCCGGTCGGAATGCTTGTTTCGCTTCGAGCACAAGCGAAATTCGTCCTTCAAATTCGTCATTTGCTGATTCAGCTGGGGTAGATAATGTAGTGCAGTTCAGGTTGTGACGAGCTTGCCGGTTCCAGAGCAAGTCGCATTCCAACCACTGCCGCTGTTACACCCAGTCGATCTCCATCTTTCCATACTGGCAATGTTCACCAGACACAGAGTCAGCGCACAAGCAGTGTGAATGGTCGGCGTATAGTGGAGATTGATCACTTCTTCTCGTCTTTGCAAAGTTTGCCGGTCCGTTTGGTTGCGGCCTGGCTAACATGGAAATTGTATCAGAACATCGGCGAGGTCTGTGTAGCTCTTTCAGTTTGAAGTGCAGGATGTGTCTGAGGAAAGATGTAGTCACAACGGAGGCACCAGTTGATCAACTTGTTCAACAACGCATGGACGTCAATTCCTCAGCAGTGAACGGTATCGTGTTTATAGGTTCTGGTTTCTCCGGCCTTCTCGAGCTCATAGGTGCTATGGACATACCCGGCATGGCTAGTAGCACGTACAGTAAGTATCAGTATATTGTTGCTAAAGGAATTGACAAAACAGCCTGGGAAGAAATAAGAAAAGCAGGCATTGGGGAAGCTTGATTAGCTAGGGAGGCTGGGGACGTCGATGCTGACGGTTTTCCTATAATTACGGTCGTTGCCGATGGTGCTTCGTGCAAACGTTCATACAAGAAGAAGTACGACGCTCTTCTGGCTTGGTAAGTAAATATTGTTATCTACACTAAATAAAGGTGCCCGAAAAAGAAGGATTTATCTTGCACACCGCTTGGCAGACGGGATATACAGGAAGTCTGTGCCCACCATTTGCGGAAAGAACACTATGAGCATTTATTTGGAGGAAAAAGTTGACCCCCTGGTGCTATTAGTGGCACTGCTGTCTTTTGGTAAACACATTTACTAGAGTGGTATACATCCTGTGGCATGAGTTTGTACGATACGCATACAGATGCATAATTCCTGGAAACATTGTCATTGCGGGTAGAGTTTTGTGGAATACAATCCTGACATTTTTTCGTTTGTGCAGGCTGTAATTGTTGGGTACCGCACAAAGAAAGTACTGTTCCTAGGCGTCCGGAACAAATTTTGTACACTGTGCGCAAGTTGCAAGGCAGGGTCGAGCCCAAAAGAGCATCTCTGCTTCAAGAACTGGGACAGCAGCTCTACCAGTATGGAGAAGGATATCGTCGTTGAAGGCTTCAGGCGCAGCATTGAGTTGCAGGGGGTAAAGTTCTTGCAGTTGATCGCTGACGGTGATTCGAGCACATACAAGTCAATTCTTGAAGCTGCACCGTACCAGCATCAGGCAGTTCAGAAGATAGAATGTCGCAACCACCTTCTTCGAAACTATGTAAGTTGTCTTCGAGATATTGCTTTGGCAAAGAGAACAATCCCCATTCCCCCATTGCTGAAGAAGCTACTTCTGGATAATGCTGTTCGACTAAGAGTTGGAGTTGCTAGGGCTATTCACTATCGCAAAGAGCAGGCTGAGTTGAGCAAACAAGATCAGATTCGGAACCTGGTGGCTGATATCCGTAATGGGCCACTCCATGTGTTCGGCGACCACGCAAAATGTGCGGGTTACTTTTGCAGGGGTCCAAAAGAAGGGGAAGTCAATCACGACCCAGAGCTCAGGAAATGCGGACTTTTCAATGAAATCCTTGTAGCGATGAGTCGTTTGGGAAACAATGGTAGCAGCTTGGTCCTTGACGTTAACAATAGTGCTGCAGAACATTTCAATTCTCTCGTTGCAAAGTTTTCTGGCGGGAAAAGAATAAACTTTTCCCAGAGGGGATCATTCGGAATGCGGGGTTCAGGGACTGTCGTGTCTTTCAACTCTAAGCAGTAGCATCGTGCTGTACATAAGGCAGTGTACAACACCAGCCATGGGAAGTATGCAAAAATTATGCTGATAGCGTAAAGCAGCTGTTCGTGCTGCTTGCATAAGGTATAGGAGTTCTGGGGCTGCTCGCTGTTCACTTGAAGGTGCGCCTTGCAAGCGTGCTTCCAGCGACAACCACTATGGTTCCATAGTGGATGCCCCAGACATGAACCACGATGACTATGTTGAAGCTGCTGCGGCGTACAAGGATTCCCTTGTGCTCTCCCAACCAGATGCAGAGCAGCTCGAGGCTGATACTCGAGGTCAAGAAGCGAGAACTTTGTGGATGCAGGAGAGCCGAAAGCGATTCACCGCTTCTAATTTTGGCAAGGTATGCAAGATGCGAGATGCAACGAGCAGTGCAAGTACTGTTCGTTCCTTGCTCTATGGTCATTTTGACACTGAGGCTCTCCAATATGGTCACGACACTGAGTCCATTGCAATTGCTAAGCTGCAGGATGAGTTAGGGGTGACTGTTTCACCATGCGGCCTTGTTGTTGATCGGGAGCTTGCATACCTTGCTGCAGCACCTGATGGGCTTGTCGGTGACGACACTGTCGTGGAAGTGAAGTGCCCTTATTCGGCTCGGTCCCTTACCCATGTGGAGGGATATGAGGCCATCAACATAGCAAAGCTGTCCCCAAACCGTCGTTCTTCCCAGGCATTGTTGAAACACGTCCACACGTTGATGCTATATGTGTGAGGCCATCATGGTATTCTACCTTGGCTTGAGTGTATGAAAATATTGCAAAGCTGTCCCCAAACCGTCGTTCTTCCCAGGCATTGTTGAAACACGTCCACACGTTAATGCTATATGTGTGAGGCCATCATGGTATTCTACCTTGGCTTGAGTGTATGAAAATTGTGGAAAGAAACATGAATGGTGTTCCTAGCACTTTTGAAGCTCCACCAGCGTGTTCAGATGTCGACATCCTGAGTATGAATCCATTTTGATATTTTGACAAGGTCGGTAAGTATCATAATTGTGCAGAGCTGTCTCCCAACTGTCGCCAGTTCCCCGCATTGTTGAGCACGAGCACCATCCCAACATGTCGCTCTGCGTTACGTCCTCTTGCCATCTTGCCTTTACTTGGGTGTCATTTCAACATATGAAAATTGCCAGATTCAGGTTCCCAGTACTACCGCAGATTTGATGGCCAGACGCCCAAAGGTCAAACTTCCTAAGTGTTACTGTCTTTATCTGTCATTCGAAAATTTCCCACTCTCTCCCTGATTATGAAGCACCTGCCCTTGCCAGTGTTGTACGTGGTTCAGCATTATGTGGCCAATGATGAATGGTGCCCTGTTGGACATTTTTTTTTCCATAAACACACCCTTTGAGGCCTTAGCTGCCAACTGACAAGCATGGAAAAAGTAACTATCAGTTGCTACTTCATTGCTCAAAAAGGAAACTCGTTGCTGAGTAACACGTTCCAAGTTTTTACTATTCCCATATTAAGAATCTGACTCTGTCCACCAGGGTGCTATATGTTGATGCCGTATCTGCGAGACCTTCATGTCCAAGTGCGCCTACATGCAGCGGACTGCATGGTACTTCATTATGTGTTTATGCCACATCGCCAATGATGAAATGTGCTCTGTTGGATACTATATCCACGAATGAACATTCTGAGGCTACAAGCATGAGCTGATACGCATAAGTAATGCAGAAAACGTGACGATGTATACATGCTGCGTTCTTCAATAAAGTATCTCCAATCTACCAATAGTGAACACATGTTACTGATTTCTTTTTAATCTTTCGGGTGCTGGCTGTCTAGGATTTTCTGCTTGCAGGAATCTGTGAACCAGTGGTTACTAACAATGGCTATTGGTCACCTTGACCAGATTTCATCTGAAGGAAAACTTGAGTCCGGGGGAACACTGCAAACACATCTGTACGGATCCCAATACGAATTTGAGGAGAAATACATTTTTGTCCCTTGAAAAGCTTGCTATGAAGCATAATATATTTTATTAACCAAAACATATCGCACGAGTTGCACCCGTAGGAAAATACCCAGCCATCTCATTCAGGCTACAATGGGCATCAGTGACTCGCACTCATAGTGGCAAGCAACGCAGTAGTCTTTCAATTTCAAAATTTACACGCATTATCATGCACCACCTCGCTGTGTTTAGAGTTTCTGCTCCAGGAAATATCACGGGGAAGGGGGCATATGTGCCCTGAACCAACTTCTACGGAAACTACTGGTCTCAGGGTGCCTAGGGTAACGAGCAGACAGCCCAGCCGGAAGCTGGCAGACTGCATGGAGCCATTACAAAATCGCCATTGGAATGATGATAGTTGTTTACAAAATTTTATCGGGCAGGTCTTGCGTAAGATGTGGGCCATTTGTACACTAATCATCGGGCAAAGTATGCGATGGCAGGAGGAACAGGTTACAAAAAGCTTTGGCTACGTTGCTGCTGCTCACAGAAGTGAGCATAGGATTGGGGATTAGATGACGTGGTTGTTATAATACAGCAGGTAATGGTGGTAACATCATTCTGTGTCGTCATGACATGGCGGCTAAGATGGTGAGCGCACAGGCCTGCATGCACTCGTGGGGTGTCCCTTAGCACGACATTCTTCACACGATTCCATTGGCTTGAGTACGATGCCAGGACGCGGACCCGGTGCTTTCAGCCATGGTCCATAGCGTTTCACGAGGGCTGTGCGGAGGATGCCTGCTAGGCACGATAACCCCCGTCCCCTCGAAATGTGATAGCCATCCCGTGAAAGCATCCCTTCTTTCACCTCCTTGTTCCTGGCAAAGACCTTGTGCTGGAAAAGATATTTGAATATATATACGAATGTTTTTGCTAACAGCACTTCACAAAGACAGCAATACAAATAAACCGGAATTCCTGGTAGGCATGTGCCAGTACTTCGTACGCATTTTATTTTCGGAAAAATTGCGCGATAAAAAGCAAGTGGAAACTAGCCTTGTGATACTTGAATTACAAACAAGTACCGCATCAAGACCATCACCTGTTTGTAATACAGCAGAGTTTTGGCGCATTATGATCCTAGTTGTCGCTGCGCCACAAAACTCCCAATCATCATCATCATCACCTGTTTGTAATTCAAGCACCACAAAGGTAGCCCCAGTTACTTTTTGTCGCACTGTTTTACCAAAACTAACGAGCATACTGTATAAAATACCTGCCATGACCACCAGGAAGTTCCAGAGTTAGCGTTCGAGAAGCGACTACTCACGTCAATGCTCAACACCGTAGCGTCACCGGCACGGACACCTGGAGTCGTGCGCAGCATCGCTATATCCATGAATTGTGCCAGAAAGTTCAGGCCGCCTTGTCTGTGGCATCAGCTTATACAGGAATATACGCTCCGCGTAGCCTTTCGCCACCTCAACGGTATCCTGTGAAAGAAGACAATTCATGGAAATGAATCTTCCCTGGTGTGTCAGAGGAAATGGGTTTTAGCAGCACAGAGATTGAAATCGTTGCAATCTGTACTTACTGAGACTTCCCGCAAAACAGCTGCGGCACTCTTCCCATCCTGGATATCGTTGCCACCGATATACACGACGATCCAGTCTACTGCTAGGTGCAATCGATGGATTTTTTCTCTCAGACCGGCCGCTGTAGCTCCAGGATAGCTAAAAGTGACGATTTCCACGTCAGCGTCCACGAACAACCTGTCGCGCGTCATAAACTTCAGCTGGCTACTGCCAACCAACGCGCCTTCCATCGTTTACGTTTCTCTGGGATCACAATGCGTGATGCGGCGAACTGCAAAGTCAGCTGAACGCTAAACAAGTAAATCTCCGAAGCTGCAAGGGAGAACCATGCGTGCGTTTGTGCCGTGCGCGAGACGCAGTTGGCGCCGTTGCGCAGTCCTCCTCTCCACGGCTGTATGGTCGTCTGCTCGCTGAGGTCGACGCGACGACCAAGCCTTTGGCAGCCCGCTCGTGCAGACGCGGATGTTCTGTGACGGGGCCCACACAACAAACCCACCGCATGCAAAAATATAAATAAAATCAAATGCGTTTATGGTGTTTTGCACATTGGTTTAGGGCCTTATGAACCAGCCAAACCAATATATTGCGATGACAGTGAGGGTGGGGACGTTTGCCACAAGATTTTGCGGCACGCTACCCAAACCCGGATTTATTTGTCATGAGCATTCTGCATGTATTCCTAAGAATCCTTCGCTGTAGTGGGACGATCGTATGTTTGAACACTAAAAACAACAAATTATTTATCGAGTGGTCAAAAGTTTCTTTTTATGAACTGTATATGCACCGCGGAAAGGATGGAAATTCGCCTGCAACCTCTGACAGTGAAAATGAAATCGTAGTTCGATTGCCGCGGAAATAAACACTTTCTTTTATTTTGGAATCGGATAGTCCGCAATTGATGCAAACTACACTATGATGAACAGTCGCGTCCGAAATATCGAATATTCAGACAAACAATTCAACACGTCAGCCTGAACAGACTGGAAGACAGGTTGCTTTATCTTGGAATTATGAAATTTTTATCGTGGTTGAGGAAGGCCCGGCTAGCATTAAACCCCATAAAAAAGTAACAATAATACAGTGAAGGAAGTAACAAATTGACACCTGCCGTCTGCACGCACACTGTATCACGAAATTGGCCAAATCCGGCGGCCATTTACTCAAAATCGCCGCCAAAATTTTGGCACGATTTTCGGGTATGTTATGGAGCTCTCCTTCCCGAGAACACAGAAAGAAAGTTGGAATGGACAAATGGGACTGGCCATCGGGCCCGCTGCGACCCTGGGGAACACTTAGAGCAGAGGTGGGTTTGGATAGGGCCTCAGTATGGAAATATTGGTGTATGGGCAGGGCACGGGCCTGAAAATCCGGCCCATGCAGTGCTCTACCCCTTCTCAAGAGACGACTACAGTGCCAAAATGCGCATGACCTGTGCATACGTGCTCTGTTTGGTTTGTTTGATAGCGGAAGAAACTCGGGACGTGGGACAAGACAGCGTTTTCTATAGAAAAGCGCTATCACGCATTTTGTTTTCCGAAATGTTCGCGTAAGCCAGACGGACACTTGGTAGTTGGACAAAATGGGCATTTGGACCGTATGACGTGCAACCCATTATTTGAGGGTGAAATCCATACCCTACCCCTACCTCAGTAGTATACGACTTGTGTTAAATACCGACAATGTTAAACTACAACATGGACCCTTGGACCCTGCCCTGAGCCCTGCGCGTATTTTTCCCTGCGCGGCGCGTGTGGGGAGGGTTGTCCGTGCGCTTATCGGCGGGGGAGAGCTGCGCGTGCGCTCATCGTAGCGTATTTTTCAGCCTGGGCAGACTTCTTTGGCCGACTTCACATATTTTTCCGATACAGCAGGTGAGCGGTTTACATGCAGAGACATGCAAAGAAGGGTCATACACAAAAAGTACAAGTGAGAATATATTTATTAATGCCATTCAAGTTGAGATATATTTATTAAAGCCAATAGTGCTGGGAATTGTGATGCCAATCAGGTGAAGGAGAAAAACCCAGCCGAAAAAACCTTCACCACCTGTAACAGGGCGGTGCTCGGGTGGAGGGTTACTGTGGTGGGCGGAGCGTGACCGGAGGGCTGCGTGCGCGCTTACCATTCATCCTGGGCTGACTTCTTTCATCATTTTCCTACTGGGGCCGACATCCTTCCCGCGACAGGTGGCCGGTGCTCGGGTGGAGGGCTGCTGTGGTGGGCGGAGCGTGACCGGAGGGCTGCGTGCGTGCTTACCCTTCACCCTGGGCTGACTTCTTTCACAATTTTCCTACTTGGGCGTCACGTGGCCGGAGGGCTGCGTGTGCGTTTACCATTCAGCCTGGGCCGCCGACTTTCGTCGTTTTTCAGTCTGGGCCGCCGACTTTCGTCATTTTTCAGCCTGGGCCGTCGACTTTCGTCATTTTTCAGCATGAGTCGACTTGAATCGTAATTTTTCCAGCTACAACAGGTGTGCAGTTTACATGCAAATGATAGCCATACACAAAAGTATAAGTGAAAATATATTTATTAAAGTCATCAGGAATTATGTTATGACTCTGCGTGAATGGGAAAAACTTAGCCGAAAATCTGAAATAGAAGGAACACAATACACGTAACAAAGAATATTACAGGTATGATACATTAGCATTGAACAGGTATCACAAATCAAACACAATATTTTTATTAGTGGAAGTTTTCAATGAATCAGAATTGATAGCGCATTTAAAATATTCTTAATCAATACGATTACAATCAAAATTACAAATTGTATTATAAAACGTCTAATATTCCTATACGTGAGAACCACCAGTGCAATAGCGGGAAGTTCTGATAGTTGTATGCAATTAAATGTGAACAGCAGAGACTCTGAAGGACTATGGGACACGAACGCAAGAGGAAATAAAATCTATACCACTACATTGGTTAATCAAACAACATAGTAATCTGTCATTCAGAAAATGAAAAAATCAGACTCATCAGGAAATAGACATGTTAAAAATGAACTTCACCACATAGCACCCTCCTAGCTAACAATCAGAACAAAGAACGACACGAACACAAGAGGAAATAAAATCTGTACCAATACAAAGAAGATATTCCACTTCACCACACAGCACACTCCTAGCCAACAAACAGAAGAAAGAACGACACGAACACAAGAGGAAATAAAATCTATACCAATACAAAGAAGATATTCCACTTCACCACATAGCACACTCCTAGCCAACAAACAGAACAAAGAACGACACGGACACAAGATGAAATAAAATCTATACCAATACAAAGAAGATATTCCACTTCACCACATAGCACACTCCTAGCCAACAAACAGAATAAAGAACGACACGAACACAAGAGGAAATAAAATCTATACCAATACAAAGAAGATATGCCTAATCAAAACAACATAGTAATCTATCATTCAGTAAATCAGAAGAAAAAATCAAACTCATCAGAAAATAGACATGTTAAAAATGAACTTCACCATATAGCGCGCTCCTAGCCAATAACCAGATCTAATGATATCTGACCTGCATGATTTGTTGAAGACGGATGCCGATAGATGTATGGAAGACCACGGAACACGAGCGACAAGAGGAAATAAAATCTATACAACTACAAAGAAGATATTCTTAATCAATACGATTACAATCAAATTACAAATTGTATTATAAAAGTCTGAGACGTGAGAACCATCTTTGCAATAGCGTGAATATTTGTCATAACATTTCGAGCACAATAGGGAATCTCAGTTTCATATTCCAACATTACTCAACTTTTAATTTCTTATTAACTGAACAGCATAGACGTAAGGAAATAACGAGAAACAACACAATCATCAGCTACATTTAATAGAGAGCCAAACCTGCGCACCATCCAACACATAGAGAAATAATAGCTAATCAATCTGTCAATGGCGAAATAGCACAGACTTAACGCTGAAGAACAGAGGAACACGCGGCGACACGTAAACATCAACAGAGGAAAATAATCTATCATTGAACCATCATAAAATCGATCAATATACAATTTTCCGAGAACGTATGTTTGACTTCGTGGATAACTTCGGCATGTCCTTAATTGAGATACGATCTCACGGCTCCGTCGTAGTCCAACAGCCGGTTGAAGTTGGAGAACAACTTCTTCACCAGATTGTCAAGCCTGCGTTCCGCCACCCTTCGATTATCTCCGAGACCAGTGCTACTCGTTTGCCACGGTAGACTGACTTTGTACCTTCTCTACCGTATTCTCGAAGTACCGCATGACGGCATCGTCTTCCAGTCTGCTATCGTTGGTGTCGCCAGTGATCCCCAGAGCTGCCCCAGTGATCCCCAGTGATCCCCCCCTTCTAGCTCCCAGAGCTTCCTTACGTCCGAGTGTGTTCCGTCCGTGACGACTTCGACATGTAGTGCACTGGTCAAGGCTTTCGTATCTTCGGTAAGTGAAGACTTGAAGAAGGTTGGTGCTTGGAATGTCCAGCCGAGCTGCGTGTTAATCGCAACGAAGCCGTAAATCTGCCGCAGGACGTTTAACGGCGGTCTTCATTACCTTCCACATTTGTTCTGCTCCAATCAGGAGCGCGATACCGGGTTCCGACTTTACGTCTGGGAAGAAGAGTTCGTCAGCGATGCGTCCGTCTTCTGTCTTCACAGCTGCTACGAAAGCGTCGTCTGGAGGAGCCACCATGATGTCCTTACAGATGAATGGGATCTCGACTGCTTGGATGCAGTGCTCCCTCTGGTCGTATTGACTTCGCAGTCGTACTTCAACCACTCTGCGGGGAGTAGCACTTGCTACTGCTGAGGCCTCACCGAACGTATTAAGCCTCACATCTAGCTCTTCAAGCACTTGTAGATTCATTTGCCAGGAGACACCTTGCGGGATGAACGTCTTCTGGCTACCGCCGTCGAATAACCGCCGTACGTAGGCAGACCAGTTGTCTGCGATGAGCCATGCTCTGAAGGTTTGCAGCAGGAGGACGGCATTGCCATTCTCTTCTCCGGTACTGGACGTATACATGCTGGTGGTGTCCACAGCCTTTGTTTTGGTTGCTGCAGCTGAACGCCACACAGGGTCGCAGAGAGCAATGACGTACCTGCCTTTGCATAATGGACAAGCAATCTTCCGCTTGCAGTCTTTGGCGCGATGGCCATTGACAGTGCACTTGAAGCAACGACCTTCGGAAGCGAGTATTTTCTTCTTTTGCTGCAGATCTACGGACGCCATGCAGTTACCAGTTTCATGGCCTTCTGCATTACAGAAGATGCACCTTTTCTCCGTCTTGGCTGCCGTGTGCAGCACAGCAGCTGCTGGTTCAGTTCTTCTGGATTGATGACTCTTCAACTGCGTTGGACTGGTTCATCTTTTCTCGTGCTGACATTAAAACTTCTTTCGCTGCTCTCCACTTCAAGACGGAGGAAATCCAGTATCTTCTCTAGGTCAGAAGATGGGTCTGGCGAAGTGGTGTCCGTGTCATCAGGTCCTCTACCTCGTGGACCCTCGCACGTGAGCCCTGATCCATGGGTGGACAGACGATAGTAGTCCACCGTCATCTCGTTGGGCAGAGCCTTTAGTAGGATGTCTGCCACCAATATGAAATACGTCGTCGGTAAAACTTCAAGCGCTTTAAGTCCTCGCATATGCGCCTGCATGTGGTCATAAAAGCGTATAAGTCGACGAACATCGTTCGACGAAGACACTCCAGGGACCGACCGTAGCTTTCCGAGATGCTCTTGCTCGATTTTCTTGCAATCTCCGAAGCGACGGGTCAATATGTCGATCGCATCCTCATAACATCCCTCCGTTGCCTGTAAATCAGCAATTGCTGCTGCAGGAGGACCAGACAGCAGAGTTCTCAAGTAGTGGAACTTTTCACAGCGGTAGAGGTCACCGTTATCGTGGATAGCCACTCGAAACTGTTGCCAAAAGGATTGCCATTGAGCAAGATCCCCGCAGAAAGTCTGCAGCTGCAGCTTCGGTAGTCGTATCCTGCTGGACCTCTCAGCGTTTCTTCTTGTGCCCAGTAAATGTGTGGCTTCGAGTGGACGCTGTGACGTACTCAATCTTCGCCTTCAACAAGGCCGTTGTTCGAATAACATGGTCTTCGTATTCCAGTACGGTGGCATACTCTTGACCCACCTGCTGGTCCGCAACAAGGAGCTCGATCTCCTTGTCTAGTAGGCTAAGCTCCCTACCGCTGGCAACCAGTCTATCCAGTAACGAGCTGTACGTCTCTTACGAGGGGTCCACATCCGCAAGCGCCGCTGTCGCTTCATTGATGATCCTTGTAGTCTGAGTACGGCGCGCGTTCCTCTTCGCTTTGAGACGTTCCATCGCTGCAGCCTGACGACGATGTCTTGACGTAGGAACTATCCAGGTCAACTGGTCTTTCCCTCGATCCTGTAAGCTGTCGTTGCAGAGCAGACATCCCGGGTTTCGGCACCAGTAATTTTATTCAAGAAAAGACCAAGAGACCAGTTCGACACTTACTCATAACTTTATCTCGTCAGCCTAGCTATAGTCAGCATATAGTGTAACAATCGAATCCCCAAAACCAACAACCAATCGTAGAGTTCCACGCGCTATAAAGCACACACACCTTCTCTTCATCGTTCTCGTCTTCTACAAATGCGATAAAAAAAAAGACGAAATCAATCCGCACCACGCTGACTACAGAGACGGAAGACGTCATAGAAATGGAAAGGTACAGCTCTGTGAGAAGGTTGCATCATGTTGTGGCCTGGATTTTGCGATTCTGCGTAAACGCTAAGAAAAAAAGTAGCGGAACCGGACCCCTGACAGCGCAGAAGTTGCAACGTGCCGAAGAGTGTTGTACCAAAGTTGTGCAAGGAAAAGCCTTTCAGAACAAATAGCGGCTGTACTGAGTAACAAGCCATTACCGACATGGTCTACATAGCAAGGCAGCAAGTTGTTTATGGACATCAGTGGCGTACTTAGGTTAGCAGATCGGCTACATCACAGTGATTTGCCATACGAAAAGAAACACCCCGTCGTCCTATCAAAGAAGAATCATTATGCGGAACTGTCGATCAGGCAGTGTCACTGGGATCTACATCAAGCCGGAGTAAGGGACACACTCGTCCAATTATGGGAAAGGTACTGGATTGTGCACGCACGACAGTTGATCAAAAACATCTTTAAGAGATGCGTCGTCTGCCAACGACACAATGTAAGGGCTGTGAGACAAGAAACGGCTCCTCTGCCATGAACAAGGATGACACAGTCGAGCGTTTGCGGTAACGGGACTCGACGTTGCCGGACCAGTGTGGATAAAAGCACAACGTTCAGCAAAGGAAGCATACTTCGTGATTTTTGTGTGCGCAGTGACCAGAGCCGTACACCTTGAACTTGTACAAGCAATGCCAGCGACCTCATTTCTACTGGCGTTCCGGCGGTTCGTAGCGCGGCGAGGAATACCTAAAGTTGTCTATAGCGACAATGCCAAAGCTTTCCACAAGAGCAACAAGGAGATTAGAAAATTATGGGACGTGACACACGGTCATGAAATCAAATAGAAGATTGCTGAATGGAGAGTAGAGTGGCGGTATAACGTACCATATGCCCCATGATGGGGCGGCTTCTACGAACGTTTAGTGCGATCGGTGAAAGTCACTTTAAGAACAAGATCGGCGCAACATGTCTGAAGAAAGCCGAACCCAATACCACTCTCACAGAGGTGGAAGCCGTCCTGAATTCTCGTCCAATAAGATTTGTGTATGAGGAGGAAGGTACGCACCCACTGTGTAAATCGACGTTCCTGACGGGAAAGCGGTTGACAACGCTACCGAACACCAAATCTAGCGATGTACCGGAGAACAGTGGCAGCACTCTACAGAGAATGTGGCAGGAACGTGCAGATAATTTGAATACACTCTGGAAAAGATGGTCCGCGGAATATCTCACGGAGCTCAGCAACTTCCGTAACAAAAGGAAGGGAGGACAACTTCAGGTGGACGACATCGTGAACGTCCCCGACGGCAGAAAGAAGAGACAAGGATGGCCGATGGGACAAATGATACGAAGTTTTCCAGGCAAAGACGGAAAAGCACGGTCTTTCGAGGTTCGCATGCCAAATCGAGCAGTGTTGCGGTCTGGAGATATGCTATATAAACTCGAGGTGTAATGTACTGAACATTTCTTCGGGGTGTGTGTGAAGGAACTTTGCAATGTGAAGAAATGACTGTACGACGAAGATGAATAAAGCAATGACTAGAGGAGAAAGAGGACGATTTTTTTTCCTATGGGCTCGAGCCGTAGGACGTTGTTTCTGTACTCGTAGAACAAATTTGCTGTTCTAGAGGTTGGAGTACTTCTGTTAAGATCCGGGCATGAATTTATACAGTGCAAATAAGCTCATGCAAAGAAAAGGATGCGACATGACATCAGGTGCATCTTAGCTACAATGTGCTGTATTATGTTTGTTAAAATTTACATGATTATATATCTTTCTTCTGCAATTTCAGTTATTTTTTAGCAACTTTAGTAATTGTTCCTTTGCAGAAGCCGACATATTCATCCAGTTGTGTCAGCGCAGGTCTATGCAACTGGATAGCTTAATGTAGTAAGCATGGTGTACTGCATCATCAAGGACAGAGTCTGGGAGCAGGTGTATGGGACACAGTGCTGAATTCGTAGTAAAATAATGTAGATGCCTCTGCATGACTACCAACTTAACTTGAGTAACGAGTGATGAACATGCACTATCTTCAGGCAACTTCTGGAAATTAATACATGACATATTGGAGATGGTTTGCAAGATATCAGCACCCAAAGCAACAGTTTCACAGATTCTGGGCAGATGCATTACGTTGGCAGACAAGAAGAGCATGTAATGATTTCAGTCCACTTTACTGAACTTTATGCACCTCTAAGGATGCCATAGAAAGTGTGGGGGGAGAAGGGGTTCTAAAAAGAAACAGAGGTAGTGTGAATTTCCCGTTAAAAAAAACACACACACACAACCACAACATTTCTGAACCTATGGTGAAGCTAGCTCTTACACGTACATGTTTTTGTGTGTTTCATCGGGGTTAGTTTTGTTGGGGATGGCATGATGTGCCATAAGCCTAAGCTAATGCGAGCCACATATTAGTATAACGGCGTTGCACAGGCGGGCACAGCGAGCACATATGGCGTTGAAGAACTGCTCACCTGAAACAAAATAAAGAACCAGGTGTGACACATATACAATCATACGTCACAGGTATTTGGTGCCAGTTATTCAGTGAAAGTAGTGTGCATGAGATGCTACATATTCTCCTGATGATGATGTGAAAGAAGGAAGCGTTCCAGCAATAAATGTATGTCATGGTGTCTCGTATTGAAACAGCATTCAGGTACTGTTTCGAGTGACAGATAGATAGGTGTGAAATCATTTGTCATGATGATGCTTCAGAAACGTTTGCTGCCTTCTTTAGCACATTGCTGTGTAGTGTCTTTTGCAGAAGCAAAACGACGCAATCACACGCAACGACGTAATCATTGTCATGTTCTGCTACCGTTATTGGGGCAGTTGTCAAAGAAGTTGAGCTCCGAAACAGATCAATCTCGGCTTTTGATTCAACGCCAAAAGTATATTTGCTGTTACCAGATTATAAATCAATACAGAAATAAGCAGCTGTCTCTTTGAATGTTTTATAATGTAGCAGCAGTAACACGATACCTGAATAGAGGTTTTTCATTTGTCTGTTCTGTTGTGGCATGCTGAAATAAGCAAAACAGACATTTCAGTTTCATGTATGCTTGCATGTGAATCCAGGGGAAATGGGAACCTCGTTCGCTTTTGTTCCGGTATTTTCATAATCTGGGAACGTAAAACCTGCTCAAATTTCGTGTTCAGTGTAGTGCTGCTGCTGATGATGATTAGGATTTTTATGGCGCATCGACAACTATGGCCATAATGCGCCAAATGCTGGTGAGTACATAAAACTGAGTTAAAAATATACTGATGTAATTAAACAAAAACTAGGTTTGTAAATAAAACAAGCTGTAGTAGTCTAAAATGGACAAGTTAAAACATCAAAGCCTATTGAGAATATTAATGGCTTCTAAAAATTGCAAGACTTCTTGGAATGGCACAACTGGTTCGTCACCGATTAACAGGGTCGGGTGGAATGGCAGGCAATACTTGTAAAATTGTTGAAAGTATTTCTTGCGTTGCTTCTCAAAAGAAGGGCATGTACAGATAATGTGTAAAATGGTCAGCTGGACCCCACAATGAACACATATAGGAGGGTCCTCACGTCGGAGTAAGAAGCCATGTGTCAAGTACGTGTGTCCAATTCTCAGTCGGGAGGCTAATGTATCTTGTAAACGGTTTGATGGACTTGGCACGGGGCTTCTCACATAGGGTTTTATCATGTGCAACTTGTGTGTGGTCCAAAATTCCTGCCATTTATTATTGATCGCCCTCCTAAGCAGGGGTCTCAAATCCTGATGAGGAAAGCCAGTAGGGATGATCTCACCCGAGGCCGCGGCCTCAGCAGCAGCCCGGTCAGCTTTTTAATTTCCCTGTATGCCTACATGGCTGGGCACCCAACAAAGGGTTAGGCAATAACCCCTGTTGAGAACTGTGTTAGCAAGATATCGCGCTTGCTGGACAAGAGTGTTTTTTGTTCGTTGCAGTCCACAAATAGCATGCAGAGCACTGAGCGAATCTGTCAGTGTAGTGCACCAACATGAAATATCTTCATGCCTGGATAGTATCCACACAACAGCTGCAAGACACACGTTCACAGTAGTTGGAACGCACTTAGACCGACGTTAAACTATCCCCTCCCCAGTAGTAATGACTGGACTCTCATACTGCACAACGCTCAACTGTCCTGAACACGACTTAATTAGCAATTAGAGCTAATTGGGACCCCCCACATTAATCAGCATCATCCAATCAGTCATCACACTAATTGGGGAGCCTCTAACTCGTGTTCAGGCCAGCTGTGCGTTGTGCACTACAAGAGTCCATAAAAAAGAAAAACAAATAGCTAGAGGTAGAGTGGAGAGAAGGAGTTTAGTTGAAGATCAACGACGCCATCTTGAGGAAAGCGGTCCGGACCGGCCGCTGACCATCGTCGGGCGACGGACCACAGAGGCAGGTTATAAAGCATCACAGCTATGACCACCAGTTCCGGACATCCTGCGACGTCAGCTGTGACGTCATCATGAGATGTCTGGGCAGGTTAGTAAAACTCTGGACAACACTGTCAAAAAAGAAAAAATACAAAGCGTCAACAAAGAAAGCATGCATGTCGGGGCATGTCAGGACACGTCAGGCCAAATCGCATGACTGCTGGGCAACAGAGGAATACAAACACTTGAACAGAGTGAAAAGGCACTCACCATCATCGGACACGTACACTACATTCTCACATTGTAAATCCGCTCGTCACAAAATCCACCTGCATCGTCGAAAACCATTCACCAGTGACGAACCACACATCCGCACCCCATCAGAGGCAGACAGAACCCTACCGAAGCTACGCTCTTCTACTGACGGCCAACACAATTGCTAGGAGCAGAATTAACATGTCCACACCCGCCAGTGTCCAAGAAAGAAGTGAATCCTTGCGCCCCCTGCAGACCGTTCTCATTGATCGTGACGTCATCCTATTGTCTCAGGGCTACACTGTTTTTTTCCACTAATGCCCCTCTGGACCAGGTCCACCTGAAACAATAGTGTCGCGGTATGACGCCATCATGCATCTGTGTGGCTCAAGGATGCCTACGCTCTAGACAGGGGACCTGTTATTTATTGAATCACTATCCCAAGATTATTTCCTTTATTCGACTATAATGATTGCATAGAAAACTATTGCAGAAAAACACCGAACATGAGAGGAGATTGTAGGAATTAAGCATTTCATTCTCAAAGTCAGTACAGGAAAAACAAAATAATGGTTCAGCAAGACATGTCTATCCTATCCGAGAGCCAGGCAGCTAACTGAATAATGACGCTTTGTTCCTCGACTGAATAAAGCCATGCACCTGTCCCCCTTGGGGTTACTCTCTGAAGTAAATGAATCGCAAAATTCTTAGGAATAGCTCTACTCCCATTCATGGCAGCACTATCGACATCGTCAAGAATGTTTCCTTTTCAAAAAGAAAAACTACATGTAGAAGGAAAGCATGTCAGAACAGGTCTGGGCATGTCAGTGCATGTTTGTCAGAGAACAAGGGGGAAAAAAGCAAAAAGAAACACTTGAACAAAGCAGAAAACCAACATCAAACTATTTCTAAACACACGCACTCCTCTTATTCAAAAACAGTGCTCATCATAAATCCGTCCAGGGCAATACACACCATTTTTCTATTGCTACACTTTTTTCCAGTAACGGTCAGTGCATTGCTACAGACCGCGTGACGTCATCACATCATGTCTGAAGAAGGCAGCAGCAAAGACAAAGACTCCTAT